>NW_027515767.1:0-71730 GCF_048772815.1 Callospermophilus lateralis | reverse complement strand
GACAAAACTGAGAACTTTTTTATTTCGTCAAGTTTAAAAGAGCTACTACAAACCATGTTGGATTTAGAGTTCCATATTCATCTTTCTATATAGGAGAGATTAGAGGGAAACCTAAAAATAAAAACTGCTACTGTAAACGAACGCTTCAATCTAGAAGAGCAAAATTTGGTGAGCCAAGTGGGATTTGTGTACTTGTCATTACCACTAAGTATCATCAAGATTGGGTGAAAAAATATTTGCTGGTATTTCGCAAACCCGTAATTTCTTGGGAGCTTGGCAAATTTTTTTAATGAAAGTGCTTTTCCACAGTCTCTGCTTAGGGCTACATGAAGAGGAAACAAATCATAGAGACAAAACTGAGAACTCCTTTATTTTGTCAAGTTTCAAAGAGCTACTACAAACAATGTTGGATTTAGAGGTCCAAATTCATCTATCTATATAGGAGAGAACAGAGGGAAACCTAAAAATATAAACTGCTACTGTAAACGAACGCTTCAACCTAGAAGAACCAAATTTGGTGAGCCAAGTGGGATTTGTGTACTTGTCATTACCACCAAGTATCATCAAGATTGGGTGAAAAAATATTTGCTGGTATTTCGGAAACTCGTTATTTCTTAGAAGCCTGGCAACCCGTCTCAATGAAAGTGCTTTTGCATAGTCTGTGCCTAGGGCTACTTGAAGAGGAAACAAAACATAGGACAAAACTGAGAACTCCTTTATTTTGTCAAGTTTCAAAGAGCTACTACAAACCATGTTGGATTTATAGTTCCAAATTCATCTATCTATATAGGAGCGAACAGAGGGAAACCTAAAAATAAAAACTGCTACTGTAAACGAACGCTTCAACCTAGAAGAACAAAATTGGTGAGCCCAGTGTGATTTGTGTACTGATCATTACCACCAAGTATAATCAAGATTGGGTGAAAAAATATTTGCTGGTATTTCGGAAACTCGTTACTTCTTAGAAGCTTGGCAACCCCTTTCAATGAAAGTGCTGTTCTACAGTTTGTGCCTAGGGCTACTTGGAGAGGAAACAAACCATAGAGACAAAACTGAGAACTCCTTTATTTTGTCAAGTTTCAAAGAGCTACTACAAACCATGTTGGATTTAGAGTTCCAAATTCATCTATCTATATGGGAGAGAACAGAGTAAAACCTAAAAATAAAAACTGCTACTGTAAACGAACGCTTCAACATAGAGGAACACAATTTGGTGAGCCAAGTGGCATTTGTGTACTGATCATTACCACCACGTATCATCAAGATTGGGTGAAAAAATATTTGCTGGTATTTCGGAAACTCGTTATTTCTTAGAAGCTTGGCAACCCCTCTGAATGAATGTGCTTTTCCCCAGTCTGTGCCTAGGGCTATTTGAAGAGGAAACAAACCATAGAGACAAAACTGAGAACTTTTTTATTTTGTCAAGTTTCAAAGAGCTACTACAAACCATGTTGGATTTAGAGTTCCAAATTCATCTATCTCTATAGGAGAGAACAGTGGGAAACCTAAAAATAAAAACCGCTACTGTAAACGAACGCTTCAACCTAGAAGAACAAAATTTGGTGAGCGAATTGGGATTTGTGTACTTGTCATTACCATCAAGTATCATCAAGATTGGGTGAAAAAATATAAGCTGGTATTTCGAAAAACCCGTAATTTCTTGGGAGCTTTGCTAACCCTTTCAATGAAAGTGCTTTTCCACAGTCTCTGCTTAGCGCTACTTGAAGAGGAAACAAATCATAAAGACAAAACAGAGAACTCCTTTATTTTGTCAAGTTTCAAAGAACTTCTACAAACCATGTTGGATTTAGAGTTCCAAATTCATCTATCTATATAGGGAAGAACAGAGGGAAATCTAAAAATATAAACTGCTACTGTAAACGAACTCTTCAACCAAGAAGAACACAATTTGGTGAGCCAAGTGGGATTTGTGTACTGATCATTACAACCACGTATCATCAAGATTGGGCGAAAAAATATTTGCTGGTATTTCTAAAACTCGTTATTTCTTAGAAGCTTGGCAACCCCTCTCAATGAAAGTGCTTTTCCACAGTCTGTGCCTAGGGCTACTTGAAGGGGAAACAATCCATAGAGAATAAACTGAGAACTCCTTTATTTTGTCAAGTGTCAGAGAGCTACTACAAACCATGTTGGATTTAGAGTTCCAAATTCATCTATCTATATAGGAGAGAACAGAGGGAAACCTAAAAAAATAAACTGCTACTGTAAACTAACGCTTCTACCTAGAAGAACAAAATTTAGTGAATCAAGAGGGATTTGTGTACAGATCATTACCACCAAGTATAATCAAGATTGGGTGAAAAAATATTTGCTGGTATTTCGGAAACTCGTTATTTCTTAGAGGCTTGGCAACCCCTTTCACTGGAAGTTCTTTTCTACAGGTTGTGCCTAGGGCTACTTGAAGGTGAAACAAACCATAGAGACAAAACGGAGAACTCCTTTATTTTGTCAAGTTTCAAAGACCTACTACAAACCATGTTGGATTTAGAGTTCCAAATTCATCTATCTATATGGGAGAGAACAGAGTGAAACCTATAAATAAAAACTGCTCCTGTAAACGAACGCTTCCACCTAGAAGAACACAATTTGGTGAGCCAAGTGGCATTTGTGTACTGATCATTACCACCACGTATCATCAATATTGGGTGAAAAAATATTTTTGCTATTTCGGAAACTCGTTATTTCTTAGAAGCTTGGCAACCCCTCTCAATGAATGTGCTTTTCCCAGTCTGTGCCTAGGGCCATTTGAAGAGGAAACAAACCATAGAGACAAAACTGAGAACTTTTTTATTTCGTCAAGTTTCAAAGAGCTACTACAAACCATGTTGGATTTAGAGTTCCATATTCAGCTATCTATATAGGAGAGATTAGAGGGAAACCTAAAAATAAAAACTGCTACTGTAAACGAACGCTTCAATCTAGAAGAGCAAAATTTGGAGAGCCAAGTGGGATTTGTGTACTTGTCATTACCACTAAGTATCATCAAGATTGGGTGAAAAAATATTTGCTGGTATTTCGCAAACCCGTAATTTCTTGGGAGCTTGGCAATTTTTTTTAATGAAAGTGCTTTTCCACAGTCTCTGCTTAGGGCTACATGAAGAGGAAACAAATCATAGAGACAAAACTGAGAACTCCTTTATTTTGTCAAGTTTCAAAGAGCTACTACAAACAATGTTGGATTTAGAGGTCCAAATTCATCTATCTATATAGGAGAGAACAGAGGGAAACCTAAAAATATAAACTGCTACTGTAAACGAACGCTTCAACTTAGAAGAACCAAATTTGGTGAGCCAAGTGGGATTTGTGTACTTGTCATTACCACCAAGTATCATCAAGATTGGGTGAAAAAATATTTGCTGGTATTTCGGAAACTCGTTATTTCTTAGAAGCCTGGCAACCCCTCTCAATGAAAGTGCTTTTGCACAGTCTGTGCCTAGGGCTATTTGAAGAGGAAACAAACCATAGAGACAAAACTGAGAACTTTTTTATTTTGTCAAGTTTCAAAGAGCTACTACAAACCATGTTGGATTTAGAGTTCCAAATTCAGCTATCTCTATAGGAGAGAACAGTGGGAAACCTAAAAATAAAAACTGCTACTGTAAACGAACGCTTCAACCTTGAAGAACAAAAGGTGGTGAGCCCATTGGAATTTGTGTACTTGTCATTACCACCAAGTATCATCAAGATTGGGTGAAAAAATGTAAGCTGGTATTTCGAAAAACCCGTAATTTCTTGGGAGCTTTGCTAACCCTTTCAATGAAAGTGCTTTTCCACAGTCTCTGCTTAGCGCTACTTGAAGAGGAAACAAATCATAAAGACAAAACAGAGAACCGCTTTATTTTTGTCAAGTTTTATAGAGCTACTACAAACCATGTTGGATTTAGAGTTCCAAATTCATCTATCTATATAGGAGAAAACAGAGGGAAATCTAAATATATAAACTGCTACTGTAAACGAACTCTTCAACCAAGAAGAACACAATTTGGAGAGCCAAGTGGGATTTGTGTACTGATCATTACAACCACGTATCATCAAGACTGGGCGAAAAAATATTTGCTGGTATTTCTAAAACTCGTTATTTCTTAGAAGCTTGGCAACCCCTCTCAATGAAAGTGCTTTTCCACTGTCTGTGCCTAGGGCTACTTGAAGGGGAAACAATCCATAGAGAATAAACTGAGAACTCGTTTATTTTGTCAAGTTTCAGAGAGCTACTACAAACCATGTTGGATTTAGAGTTCCAAATTCATCTATCTATATAGGAGAGAACAGAGGGAAACCTAAAAAAATAAACTGCTACTCTAAACTAACGCTTCTACCTAGAAGAACAAAATTTAGTAAGTCAAGAGGGATTTGTGTACAGATCATTACCACCAAGTATCATCAAGATTGGGTGAAAAAATATTTGCTGGTATTTCGGAAACTCGTTATTTCTTAGAGGCTTGGCAACCCCTTTCACTGGAAGTTCTTTTCTACAGTTTGTGCCTAGGGCTACTTGAAGAGGAAACAAACCATAGAGACAAAACTGAGAACTCCTTTATTTTGTCAAGTTTCAAAGACCTACTACAAACCATGTTGGATTTAGAGTTCCAAATTCATCTATCTATATGGGAGAGAACAGAGTGAAACCTATAAATAAAAACTGCTACTGTAAACGAACGCTTCCGCCTAGAAGAACACAATTTGGTGAGCCAAGTGGCATTTGTGTACTGATCATTACCACCACGTATCATCAATATTGGGTGAAAAAATATTTTTGCTATTTCGGAAACTCGTTATTTCTTAGAAGCTTGGCAACCCCTCTCAATGAATGTGCTTTTCCCCAGTCTGTGCCTAGGGCCATTTGAAGAGGAAACAAACCATAGAGACAAAACTGAGAACTTTTTTATTTCGTCAAGTTTAAAAGAGCTACTACAAACCATGTTGGATTTAGAGTTCCATATTCATCTTTCTATATAGGAGAGATTAGAGGGAAACCTAAAAATAAAAACTGCTACTGTAAACGAACGCTTCAATCTAGAAGAGCAAAATTTGGTGAGCCAAGTGGGATTTGTGTACTTGTCATTTCCACTAAGTATCATCAAGATTGGGTGAAAAAATATTTGCTGGTATTTCGCAAACCCGTAATTTCTTGGGAGCTTGGCAAATTTTTTTAATGAAAGTGCTTTTCCACAGTCTCTGCTTAGGGCTACATGAAGAGGAAACAAATCATAGAGACAAAACTGAGAACTCCTTTATTTTGTCAAGTTTCAAAGAGCTACTACAAACAATGTTGGATTTAGAGGTCCAAATTCATCTATCTATATAGGAGAGAACAGAGGGAAACCTAAAAATATAAACTGCTACTGTAAACGAACGCTTCAACTTAGAAGAACCAAATTTGGTGAGCCAAGTGGGATTTGTGTACTTGTCATTACCACCAAGTATCATCAAGATTGGGTGAAAAAATATTTGCTGGTATTTCGGAAACTCGTTATTTCTTAGAAGCCTGGCAACCCCTCTCAATGAAAGTGCTTTTGCACAGTCTGTGCCTAGGGCTATTTGAAGAGGAAACAAACCATAGAGACAAAACTGAAAACTTTTTTATTTTGTCAAGTTTCAAAGAGCTACTACAAACCATGTTGGATTTAGAGTTCCAAATTCAGCTATCTCTATAGGAGAGAACAGTGGGAAACCTAAAAATAAAAACTGCTACTGTAAACGAACGCTTCAACCTTGGAGAACAAAATGTGGTGAGCCCATTGGGATTTGTGTACTTGTCATTACCACCAAGTATCATCAAGATTGGGTGAAAAAATGTAAGCTGGTATTTCGAAAAAACCCGTAATTTCTTGGGAGCTTTGCTAACCCTTTCAATGAAAGTGCTTTTCCACAGTCTCTGCTTAGCGCTACTTGAAGAGGAAACAAATCATAAAGACAAAACAGAGAACCGCTTTATTTTGTCAAGTTTTATAGAGCTACTACAAACCATGTTGGATTTAGAGTTCCAAATTCATCTATCTATATAGGAGAAAACAGAGGGAAATCTAAATATATAAACTGCTACTGTAAACGAACTCTTCAACCAAGAAGAACACAATTTGGAGAGCCAAGTGGGATTTGTGTACTGATCATTACAACCACGTATCATCAAGACTGGGCGAAAAAATATTTGCTGGTATTTCTAAAACTCGTTATTTCTTAGAAGCTTGGCAACCCCTCTCAATGAAAGTGCTTTTCCACTGTCTGTGCCTAGGGCTACTTGAAGGGGAAACAATCCATAGAGAATAAACTGAGAACTCCTTTATTTTGTCAAGTTTCAGAGAGCTACTACAAACCATGTTGGATTTAGAGTTCCAAATTCATCTATCTATATAGGAGAGAACAGAGGGAAACCTAAAAAAATAAACTGCTACTGTAAACTAACGCTTCTACCTAGAAGAACAAAATTTAGTAAGTCAAGAGGGATTTGTGTACAGATCATTACCACCAAGTATCATCAAGATTGGGTGAAAAAATATTTGCTGGTATTTCAGAAACTCGTTATTTCTTAGAGGCTTGGCAACCCCTTTCACTGGAAGTTCTTTTCTACAGTTTGTGCCTAGGGCTACTTGAAGAGGAAACAAACCATAGAGACAAAACTGAGAACTCCTTTATTTTGTCAAGTTTCAAAGACCTACTACAAACCATGTTGGATTTAGAGTTCCAAATTCATCTATCTATATGGGAGAGAACAGAGTGAAACCTATAAATAAAAACTGCTACTGTAAACGAACGCTTCCGCCTAGAAGAACACAATTTGGTGAGCCAAGTGGCATTTGTGTACTGATCATTACCACCACGTATCATCAATATTGGGTGAAAAAATATTTTTGCTATTTCGGAAACTCGTTATTTCTTAGAAGCTTGGCAACCCCTCTCAATGAATGTGCTTTTCCCCAGTCTGTGCCTAGGGCCATTTGAAGAGGAAACAAACCATAGAGACAAAACTGAGAACTTTTTTATTTCGTCAAGTTTAAAAGAGCTACTACAAACCATGTTGGATTTAGAGTTCCATATTCATCTATCTATATAGGAGAGATTAGAGGGAAACCTAAAAATAAAAACTGCTACTGTAAACGAACGCTTCAATCTAGAAGAGCAAAATTTGGTGAGCCAAGTGGGATTTGTGTACTTGTCATTACCACTAAGTATCATCAAGATTGGGTGAAAAAATATTTGCTGGTATTTCGCAAACCCGTAATTTCTTGGGAGCTTGGCAAATTTTTTTAATGAAAGTGCTTTTCCACAGTCTCTGCTTAGGGCTACATGAAGAGGAAACAAATCATAGAGACAAAACTGAGAACTCCTTTATTTTGTCAAGTTTCAAAGAGCTACTACAAACAATGTTGGATTTAGAGGTCCAAATTCATCTATCTATATAGGAGAGAACAGAGGGAAACCTAAAAATATAAACTGCTACTGTAAATGAACACTTCAACCTAGAAGAGCAAAATTTGGTGAGCCAAGTGGGATTTGTGTACTTGTCATTACCACCAAGTATCATCAAGATTGGGTGAAAAAATATTTGCTGGTATTTCGGAAACCCGTAATTTCTTGGAAGCTTGGCAAACCCTTTCAATGAAAGTGCTTTTCCACAGTCTGTGTCTAGGGCTACTTGAAGAGGAAACAAACCATAGAGACAAAACTGAGAACTCCTTTATTTTGTCAAGTTTCAGGGAGCTAGTACAAACCATGTTGATTTTAGAGTTCCAAATTCATCTATCTATATAGGAGAGAACAGAGGGAAACCTAAAAATAAAAACTGCTACTGTAAACGAACGCTTCAACCTCGAAGAACAAAATTTGGTGAGCCAAGTGGGATTTGTGTCATTGTAATTACCACCAAGAATAATCAAGATTACGTGAAAAAATATTTGCTGGTATTTCGGAAACTCGTAATTTCTTGGAAGTTTGGCAACCCCTTTCAATGAAAGTGCTTTTCCACAGTTTCTGCTTAGGGCTACTTGAAGAAGAAACAAATCATAGAGACAAAACTGAGAACTCCTTTATTTTGTCAAGTTTCAAAGAGCTACTACAAACCATGTTGGATTTAGAGTTCCAAATTCATCTATCTATATAGGAGCGAACAGAGGGAAACCTAAAAATAAAAACTGCTACTGTAAACGAACGCTTCAACCTAGAAGAACAAAATTTGGTGAGCCAAGTGGGATTTGTGTACTGATCATTACCACCAAGTATCATCAAGATTGGGTGAAAAAATATTTGCTGGTATTTCGGAAACTCGTTATTTCTTAGAAGCTTGGCAACCCCTTTCAATGAAAGTGCTTTTCCACAGTCTCCGCTTAGCTCTATTTGAAGAGGAAACAAATCAAAGAGACAAAACTGAGAACTCCTTTATTTTATGAAGTTTCAAAGAGCTACTACAAACCATGTTGGATTTAGAGTTCCAAATTCATCTATCTATATAGGAGAGAACAAAGTGAAACCTAAAAATAAAAACGGCTACTGTAAACGAACGCTTCAACCTGAAAGAACAAAATTTGATGAGCCAAGTGGGATTTGTGTACATATCATACCACAAAGTGTTATCAAGATAGGGTGAAAAAATATTTTCTGGTATTTCGGAAACTCGTTATTCCTTGGAAGCTTGGCAACCCTTTTCAATGCAAGTGCTTTTCCACAGTTTGTGCCTAGGGCTACTTGAAGAGGAAACAAACCATAGAGACAAAACAGAGAACTAATTTATTTTGTCAAGTTTCAAAGAGCTACTACAAACCGTGGTGGATTTAGAGTTCCAAATTCATCTATCTATATAGGAGAGAACAGAGAAAAACCTAAATATAGAAACTGCTACTGTAGACGAACGCTTCAACCTAGAAGAACAAAATTTGGTGAGCCAAGTGGGATTTGTGTACTGATCATTACCACCAAGTATCATCAAGATTGGGTAAAAAAATATTTGCTGGTATTTCGGAAACTCGTTATTTCTTAGAATCTTGGCAACCCCTCTCAATGAAAGTGCTTTTCCACAGTCTGTGCCTAGGTCTATTGAAGAGGAAACAAACCATAGAGACAAAACTGAGAACTCCTTTATTTTGTCAAGTTTCAAAGAGCTACTACAAACCGTGGTGGATTTAGAGTTCCAAATTCATCTATCTATATAGGAGAGAACAGAGTGAAACCTAAATATAACAACTTCTACTGTAGACGAACGCTTAAACCTAGAGGAACAAAATTTGGTGAACAAGGTGGGATTTGTGTACTGATCATTACCACCAAGTATCATCAATATTGGGTGAAAAAATATTTGCTGCTATTTCGGAAACTCGTTATTTCTTAGAAGCCTCAACACCCCTCTCAATGAAAGTGCTTTTCCACAGTCTGTGCCTAGGGCTACTTGAAGAGGAAACAAACCATAGAGAAAAAACTGAGATCTCCTTTATTTTCTCACGTTTCAAAGAGCTACCACAAACCATGTTGGATTTAGTGTTTTAAATTCATCTATATATCTAGGAGAGAACAGAGTGAAACCTAAAAATAAAAACAGCTACTGTAAACGAACGCTTCAACCTAGAAGAACAAAATTTGGTGAGCCAAGTGGGATTTGTGTACGTATCATTACCACCAAGTATCATCAAGATTGGGTGAAAAAATATTTGCTGGTATTTCAAAACTCGTAAATTTTTGATAGCTTGGCAACCCCTTTTAATGAAAGTGCTTTTCCACAGTCTCTGCTTAGGGCCACTTGAAGAGGAAACAAACCATAGAGACAACACTGAGAACATTTTTATTTTGTCAAGTTTCAAAGAGCTACTACAAACCATGTTGGATTTAGAGTTCCAAATTCATCTATCTATATAGGAGAGAACAGCGGGAAACCTAAAAATAAAAACTGCACTTGTAAACGAACGCCTCAAACTCGAAGAGAAACATTTGGTGAGCCAAGTGGGATTTGTGTATTTGTAATTACCACCAAGTATCATCAAGATTGGGTGAAAAAATATTTGCCGGTATTTCGGCAACCCGTAATTTTTTGTGAGCTTGGCAAAACCTTTCAATGAAAGTGCTTTTCCCCAGTTTCTGCTTAGGGCTACTTGAAGAAGAAACAAATCATAGAGACAAAACTGAGAACTCCTTTATTTTGTCAAGTTTCAAAGAGCTACTACAAACCATGTTGGATTTAGAGTTCCAAATTCATCTATCTATATAGGAACGAACAGAGGGAAACCTAAAAATAAAAACTGCTACTGTAAACGAACGCTTCAACCTAGAAGAACAAAATTTGTTGAGCCAAGTGTGATTTGTGTACTGATCTTTACTACCAAGTATCATCAAGATTGGGTGAAAAAATATTGCTGGTATTTCGGAAAGTCGTTATTTCTTAGAAGCTTGGCAACCACTTTCAATGAAAGTGCTGTTCTACAGTTTGTGCCTAGGGCTATTTGGAGAGGAAACAAACCATAGAGACAAAACTGAGAACTCCTTTATTTTGTTAAGTTTCAAAGAGCTACTACAAACCATATTGGATTTAGAGTTCCAAATTCATCTATCTATATAGGAGAGAACAGAGGGAAACCTAAAAATAAAAACTGCTACTGTAAACAAAAGTTTCAACCTAGAAGAGCAAAATTTGGTGAGCCAATTGGGATTTGTGTACTTGTCATTACCACCGAGTACCATCAAGATTGGGTGAAAAAATATTTGCTGGTATTTCGGCAACCCGTAATTTCTTGGGAGCTTGGCAAACCCTTTCAATGAAAGTGCTTTTCCACAGTCTCTGCTTAGGGCTACTTGAAGAGGAAACAAATCACAGAGACAAAACTGAGAACTCCTTTATTTTGTAAAGTTTCAAAGAGCTACTACAAACCATGTTGGATTTAGAGTTCCAAATTCAGCTATCTATATAGGAGAGAGCAGAAGGAAACCTAAAAATATAAACTGCTACTGTAAGGAACGCTTCAACCTAGAAGAACAAAATTTGGTGAGCCAAGTGGGATTTGTGTACTTGTCCTTACCAAAAAGTATCATCAAGAATGGGTGAAAAAATATTTGTTGGTATTTCAGAAACTTGTTATTTCTTAGAAGCTTGGCAACCCCTCTCAATGAATGTGCTTTTCCCCAGTCTGTGCCTAGGGCTATTTGAAGAGGAAACAAACCATAGAGACAAAACTGAGGACTTTTTTCTTTTGTCAAGTTTCAAAGAGCTACTACAAACCATGTTGGAATTAAAGTTCCAAATTCATCTATCTATATAAAGAGAACAGAGTGAAACCTAAAAATAAAAACTGCTACTGTAAACGAACTCTTCAACCAAGAAGAACACAATTTGGTGAGCCAAGTGGTATTTGTGTACTTGTCATTAACACCAAGTATCATCAGGATTGGGTGAAAAAATATTTGCTGGTATTTCGGAAACTCGTTATTTCTTAGAAGCTTGGGAATCCCTCCCAATGATAGTGCTTTTCCACAGTCCGTGCCTAGGGCTACTTGAAGAGGAAACAAACCATAGAGACAAAACTGAGAACTCCTTTATTTTATGAAGTTTCAAAGAGGTAGTACAAACCATGTTGGATTTAGAGTTCCAAATTCATCTATCTATATAGGAGAGAACTGAGTGAAACCTAAAAATAAAAACTGCTACTGTAAACGAACGCTTCAACCTCGAAGAACAAAATTTGGTGAGCCAAGTGGGATTTGTGTACTTGTCATTAATACCAAGTGTCATCAAGATTGGGTGAAAAACTGTTTGCTCTTATTTCGGAAACTTGTAATTTCTTGGAAGCTTGGCAACCCCTTTTAATGAAAGTGCTTTTCCACAGTCTCTGCTTAGAGATACTTGAGGAGGAAACAAATCATAGAGACAAAACGGAGAACTCCTTTATTTTGTCAAGTTTCAAAGAGCTACTACAAACCATGTTGGATTTATAGTTCCAAATTCATCTGTCTATATAGGAGAGAACAGAGGGAAACCTAAAATTATAAACTGCTACTGTAAACGAACGCTTCAACCTAGAAGAACCAATTTTGGTGAGTCAAGTTGAATTTGTGTACTGATCATTACCACCAGTATCATCAAGATTGGGTGAAAAAATATTTGCTGGTATTTTGGATACTCGTTATTTCTTAGAAGCTTGAAAACAACTCTCAATGAAAGTGCTTTTCCACAGTCTGTGCCTAGGGCTACTTGAAGAGGAAACAAACCATAGAGACAAAACTGAGATCTCCTTTATTTTGTCACGTTTCAAAGAGCTACTACAAACCATGTTGGATTTAGTGTTTTAAATTCATCTATATATCTAGGAGAGAACAGAGTGAAACCTAAAAATAAAAACAGCTACTGTAAACGAACGCTTCAACCTAGAAGAACAAAATTTGGTGAGCCAAGTGGGATTTGTGTACTTATCATTACCACCAAGTATCATCAACATTGGGTGAAAAAATATTTGCTGGTATTTCGGAAACTCATAATTTCTTGGAAGCTTGGCAACCCCTTTTAATGAAAGTGCTTTTCCACAGTCTCTGCTTAGAGATACTTGAGGAGGAAACAAATCATAGAGACAAAACTGAGAACTCCTTTATTTTGTCAAGTTTCAAAGAGCTACTACAAAACATGTTGGATTTATAGTTCCAAATTCATCTATCTATATAGGAGAGAACAGACGGACACCTAAAATTATAAACTGCTACTGTAAACGAACGCTTCAACCAAGAAGAAGGAAATTTTGGTGAGTCAAGTTGAATTTGTGTACTGATCATTACCACCAGTATCATCAAGATTGGGTGAAAAAATATTTGCTGGTATTTTGGAAACTCGTTATTTCTTAGAAGCTTGAAAACAACTCTCAATGAAAGTGCTTTTCCACAGTCTCTGCTTAGAGATACTTGAGGAGGAAACAAATCATAGAGACAAAACTGAGAACTCCTTTATTTTGTCAAGTTTCAAAGAGCTACTACAAACCATGTTGGATTTAGAGTTCCAAATTCATCTATCTCTATAGGAGAGAACATAGAGAAACCTAAATATAAAAACTGCTACTGTAAATGAACGCTTCAACCTAGAAGAGCAAAATTTGTGAGCCAAGTGGGATTTGTTTACTTGTCATTACCACCAAGTATCATCAAGATTGGGTGAAAAATTATTTGCTGGTATTTCGGAAACCCGTAATTTCTTGGAAGCTTGGCAAACCCTTTCAATGAAAGTGCTTTTCCACAGTCTGTGTCTAGGGCTACTTGAAGAGGAAACAAACCATAGAGACAAAACTGAGAACTCCTTTATTTTGTCAAGTTTCAGGGAGCTACTACAAACCATGTTGATTTTAGAGTTCCAAATTCATCTATCTATATAGGAGAGAACAGAGGGAAACCTAAAAATAAAAACTGCTACTGTAAACGAACGCTTCAACCTCGAAGAACAAAATTTGGTGAGCCAAGTGGGATTTGTGTCCTTGTAATTACCACCAAGAATCATCAAGATTACGTGAAAAAATATTTGCTGGTATTTCGGAAACTCGTAATTTCTTGGAAGTTTGGCATCCCCTTTCAATGAAAGTGCTTTTCCACAGTCTCCGCTTAGGGCTATTTGAAGAGGAAACAAATCAAAGAGACAAAACTGAGAACTCCTTTATTTTATGAAGTTTCAAAGAGCTACTACAAACCATGTTGGATTTAGAGTTCCAAATTCATCTATCTATATAGGAGAGAACAATGTGAAACCTAAAAATAAAAACGGCTACTGTAAAGGAACGCTTCAACCTGAAAGAACAAAATTTGATGAGCCAAGTGGGATTTGTGTACATATCATACCACAAAGTGTTATCAAGATTGGGTGAAAAAATATTTTCTAGTATTTCGGAAACTCGTTATTCCTTGGAAGCTTGGCAACCCTTTTCAATGCAAGTGCTTTTCCACAGTTTGTGCCTAGGGCTACTTGAAGAGGAAACAAACCATAGAGACAAAACAGAGAACTAATTTATTTTGTCAAGTTTCAAAGAGCTACTACAAACCGTGGTGGATTTAGAGTTCCAATTTCATCTATCTATATAGGAGAGAACAGAGAACAACCTAAATATACAAACCGCTACTGTAGACGAACGCTTCAACCTAGAAGAACAAAATTTGGTGAGCCAAGTGGGATTTGTGTACTGATCATTACCACCAAGTATCATCAATATTGGGTGAAAAAATATTTGCTGCTATTTCGGAAACTCGTTATTTCTTAGAAGCCTCAACACCCCTCTCAATGAAAGTGCTTTTCCACAGTCTGTGCCTAGGGCTACTTGAAGAGGAAACAAACCATAGAGAAAAAACTGAGATCTCTTTTATTTTGTCACGTTTTAAAGAGCTACCACAAACCATGTTGGATTT
The DNA here is from genome assembly GCF_048772815.1 of Callospermophilus lateralis. Lineage (NCBI taxonomy): Eukaryota > Metazoa > Chordata > Mammalia > Rodentia > Sciuridae > Callospermophilus > Callospermophilus lateralis. Next base: position 57,366 of record NW_027515767.1, on the reverse strand, counting down.
AGTGTTTTAAATTCATCTGTCTATATAGGAGAGAACAGAGAACAACCTACATATACAAACCGCTACTGTAGACGAACGCTTCAACCTCGAAGAACAAAATTTGGTGAGCCAGGGATTTCTGTACTGATCATACCACCAAGTATCATCAAGATTGGGTGAAAAAATATTTGCTGGTATTTCAAAACTCGTAATTTTTTGATAGCTTGGCAACCCCTTTTAATGAAAGTGCTTTTCCACAGTCTCTGCTTAGGGCCACTTGAAGAGGAAACAAACTATAGAGACAACACTGAGAACATTTTTATTTTGTCAAGTTTCAAAGAGCTACTACAAACCATGTTGGATTTAGAGTTCCAAATTCATCTATCTATATAGGAGAGAACAGCGTTAAACCTAAAAATAAAAACTGCACTTGTAAACGAACGCTTCAAACTCGAAAGAGAAAAATTTGGTGAGCCTAGTGGGATTTGTGTATTTGTAATTACCACCAAGTATCATCAAGATTGGGTGAAAAAATATTTGCCGGTATTTCGGCAACCCATAATTTTTTGTGAGCTTGGCAAAACCTTTCAATGAAAGTGCTTTTCCCCAGTTTCTGCTTAGGGCTACTTGAAGAAGAAACAAATCATAGAGACAAAACTGAGAACTCCTTTATTTTGTCAAGTTTCAAAGAGCTACTACAAACCATGTTGGATTTAGAGTTCCAAATTCATCTATCTATATAGGAGCGAACAGAGGGAAACCTAAAAATAAAAACTGCTACTGTAAACGAACGCTTCAACCTAGAAGAACAAAATTTGGTGAGCCAAGTGTGATTTGTGTACTGATCATTACCACCAAGTATCAACAAGATTGGGTGAAAAAATATTTGTTGGTATTTCGGAAACTCGTTATTTCTTAGAAGCTTGGCAACCCCTTTCAATGAAAGTGCTGTTCTACAGTTTGTGCCTAGGGCTACTTGGAGAGGAAACAAACCATAGAGACAAAACTGAGAACTCCTTTATGTTGTTAACTTTCAAAGAGCTACTACAAACCATATTGGATTTAGAGTTCCAAATTCATCTATCTATATGGGAAAGAACAGAGTGAAACCTAAAAATAAAAACTGCTTCTATAAACGAACGCTTCAACCTAGAAGAACACAATTTGGTGAGCCAAGTGGCATTTGTGTACTGATCATTACCACCGCGTATCATGAAGATTGGGTGAAAAAATATTTGCTGGTATTTCGGAAACTCGTTATTTTTTAGAAGCTTGGCAACCCCTCTCAATGAATGTGCTTTTCCCCAGTCTGTGCCTAGGGCTATTTGAAGAGGAAACAAACCATAGAGACAAAACTGAGAACTTTTTTCTTTTGTCAATTTTCAAAGAGCTACTACAAACCATGTTGGATTTAGAGTTCCAAATTCATCTATCTATATAGGAGAGAACAGAGGGAAACCTAAAAATAAAAACTGCTACTGTAAACGAACGCTTCAACCTCGAAGAACAAAATTTGGTGAGCCAAGTGGGATTTGTGTCCTTGTAATTACCACCAAGTATCATCAAGAATGGGTGAAAAAATATTTGCCGGTATTTCTGCAACCCGTAATTTTTTGTGAGCTTGGCAAAACCTTTCAATGAAAGTGCTTTTCCCCAGTTTCTGCTTAGGGCTACTTGAAGAAGAAACAAATCATAGAGACAAAACTGAGACCTCTTTTATTTTGTCAAGTTTCAAAGAGCTACTACAAACCATGTTGGATTTAGAGTTCCAAATTCATCTATCTATATAGGAGGGAACAGAGGGAAACCTAAAAATAAAAACTGCTACTGTAAAAGAACGCTTCAACATAGAAGAACAAAATTTGCTGAGCCAAGTGTGATTTGTGTACTGATCATTACCACCAAGTATCATCAGGATTAGGTGAAAAAATATTTGCTGGTATTTCGGAAACTCGTTATTTCTTAGAAGCTTGGCAACCCCTTTCAATGAAAGTGCTGTTCTACAGTTTGTGCCTAGGGCTACTTGGAGAGGAAGCAAACCATAGAGACAAAACTGAGAACTCCTTTATTTTGTTAACTTTCAAAGAGCTACTACAAACCATATTGGATTTAGAGTTCCAAATTCATCTATCTATATGGGAAAGAACAGAGTGAAACCTAAAAATAAAAACTGCTTCTATAAACGAACGCTTCAACCTAGAAGAACACAATTTGGTGAGCCAAGTGGCATTTGTGTACTGATCATTACCACCGCGTATCATGAAGATTGGGTGAAAAAATATTTGCTGGTATTTCGGAAACTCGTTATTTCTTAGAAGCTTGGCAACCCCTCTCAATGAATTTGCTTTTCCCCAGTCTGTGCCTAGGGCTATTTGAAGAGGAAACAAACCATAGAGACAAAACTGAGAACTTTTTTCTTTTGTCAATTTTCAAAGAGCTACTACAAACCATGTTGGATTTAGAGTTCCAAATTCATCTATCTATATAGGAGAGAACAGAGGGAAACCTAAAAATAAAAACTGCTACTGTAAACAAACGTTTCAACCTAGAAGAGCAAAATTTGGTGAGCCAATTGGGATTTGTGTACTTGTCATTACCACCGAGTATCATCAAGATTGGGTGAAAAAATATTTGTTGGTGTTTAGGCAACCCGTAATTTCTTGGGAGCTTGGCAACCCCTTTCAATGAAAGTGCTTTTCCACAGTCTCTGATTAGGGTTAGTTGAAGAGGAAACAAATCATAGAGACAAAACTGAGAACTCCTTTATTTTGTAAAGTAAGAAAGAGCTACTACAAACCATGTTGGATTTAGAGTTCCAAATTCAGCTACCTATATAGGAGAGAGCAGAAGGAAACCTAAAAATATAAACTGCTACTGTAAGGAACGCTTCAACCTAGAAGTACAAAATTTGGTGAGCCAAGTGGGATTTGTGTACTTGTCCTTACCAAAAAGTATCATCAAGAATGGGTGAAAAAATATTTGTTGGTATTTCAGAAACTTTTTATTTCTTAGACGCTTGGCAACCCCTCTCAATGAATGTGCTTTTCCCCAGTCTGTGCCTAGGGCTATTTGAAGAGGAAACAAACCATAGAGAAAAAACTGAGAACTTCTTTCTTTTGTCAAGTTTCAAAGAGCTACTACAAACCATGTTGGAATTAGAGTTCCAAATTCATCTATCTATATAAAGAGAACAGAGTGAAACCTAAAAATAAAAACTGCTACTGTAAACGAACTCTTCAACCAAGAAGAACACAATTTGGTGAGCCAAGTGGGATTTGTGTACTTGTCATTAATACCAAGTATCATAAAGATTGGGTGAAAAACTGTTTCCTGGTATTTCGGAAACTTGTAATTTCTTGGAAGCTTGGCAACCCCTTTTAATGAAAGTGCTTTTCCACAGTCTCTTCTTAGAGATAATTGAGGAGGAAACAAATCATAGAGACAAAACGGAGAACTCCTTTATTTTGTCAAGTTTCAAAGAGCTACTACAAACCATGTTGGATTTATAGTTCCAAATTCATCTGTCTATATAGGAGAGAACAGAGGGACACCTAAAATTATAAACTGCTACTGTAAACGAACGCTTCAACCTAGAAGAACAAATTTTGGTGAGTCAAGTTGAATTTGTGTACTGATCATTACCACCAGTATCATCAAGATTGGGTGGAAAAATATTTGCTGGTATTTTGGAAACTCGTTATTTCTTAGAAGCTTGAAAACAACTCTCAATGAAAGTGCTTTTCCACAGTCTGTGCCTAGGGCTACTTGAAGAGGAAACAAACCATAGAGATAAAACTGAGATCTCCTTTATTTTGTCACGTTTCAAAGAGCTACTACAAACCATGTTGGATTTAGTGTTTTAAATTCATCTATATACCTAGGAGAGAACAGAGTGAAACCTAAAAATAAAAACACCTACTGTAAACGAACTCTTCAACCTAGAAGAACAAAATTTGGTGAGCCAAGTGGCATTTGTGTACGTATCATTACCACCAAGTATCATCAAGATTGGGTGAAAAAATATTTGCTGGTATTTCCAAACTCGTAATTTCTTGGAAGCTTGGCAACCCCTTTTAATGAAAGTGCTTTTCCACAGTCTTTGCTTATGGCTATTTGAAGAGGAAACAAACCATAGAGACAACACTGAGAACATTTTTATTTTGTCAAGTTTCATAGAGCTACTACAAACCATGTTGGATTTAGAGTTCCAAATTTATCTATCTATATAGGAGAGAAGAGAGGGAAACCTAAAAATAAAAACTGCACTTGTAAACGAACGCTTCAAACTTGAAGAGAAAAATTTGGTGAGCCAAGTGGGATTTGAGTATTTGTAATTACCACCAAGTATCATCAAGATTGGGTGAAAAAAATTTGCCAGTATTTCGGCAACCCATAATTTTTTGGGAGCTTGGCAAACCCTTTCAATGAAAGTGCTGTTCTACAGTTTGTGCCTAGGGCTACTTGGAGAGGAAACAAACCATAGAGACAAAACTGAGAACTCCTTTATTTTGTTAAGTCAAAGAGCTACTACAAACCATATCGATTTAGAGTTAAAATTCATCTGTCTATATGGGAAAGAACAGAGTGAAACCTAAAAATAAAAACTGCTTCTATAAACGAACGCTTCAACCTAGAAGAACACAATTTGGTGAGCCAAGTGGCATTTGTGTACTGATCCTTACCACCGCGTATCATCAAGATTGGGTGAAAAAATATTTGCTGGTATTTCGCAAACTCGTTATTTCTTAGAAGCTTGGCAACCCCTCTCAATGAATGTGCTTTTCCCCAGTCTGTGCCTAGGGCTATTTGAAAAGGAAACAAAGGATAGAGACAAAACTGAGAACTTTTTTCTTTTGTCAAGTTTCAAAGAGCTACTACAAACTATGTTGGATTTAGAGTTCCAAATTCAGCTATCTATATAGGAGAGAACAGAGGGAAATCTAAAAATAAAAACTGCTACTGTAAACAAACGCCTCAACCTAGAAGAGCAAAATTTGGTGAGCCAAGTGGGATTTGTGTATTTGTAATTACCACCGAGTATCATCAAGATTGGGTGAAAAAAATTTGCCGGTATTTCGCAACCCGTAATTTTTTGGGAGCTTGGCAAACCCTTTCAATGAAAGTGCTGTTCTACAGTTTGTGCCTAGGGCTACTTGGAGAGGAAACAAACCATAGAGACAAAACTGAGAACTCCTTTATTTTGCTAAGTCAAAGAGCTACTACAAACCATATTCGATTTAGAGTTAAAATTCATCTGTCTATATGGGAAAGAACAGAGTGAAACCTAAAAATAAAAACTGCTTCTATAAACGAACGCTTCAACCTAGAAGAACACAATTTGGTGAGCCAAGTGGCATTTGTGTACTGATCCTTACCACCGCGTATCATGAAGATTGGGTGAAAAAATATTTGCTGGTATTTCGCAAACTCGTTATTTCTTAGAAGCTTGGCAACCCCTCTCAATGAATGTGCTTTTCCCCAGTCTGTGCCTAGGGCTATTTGAAGAGGAAACAAAGGATAGAGACGAAACTGAGAACTTTTTTCTTTTGTCAAGTTTCAAAGAGCTACTACAAACTATGTTGGATTTAGAGTTCCAAATTCAGCTATCTATATAGGAGAGAACAGAGGGAAACCTAAAAATAAAAACTGCTACTGTAAACAAACGCCTCAACCTAGAATAGCAAAATTTGGTGAGCCAAGTGGGATTTGTGTACTTGTCATTACCACCGAGTATCATCAAGATTGGGTGAAAAAATATTTGCTGGTATTTCGGCAACCCGTAATTTCTTGGGAGCTTGGCAAACCCTTTCAATGAAAGTGCTTTTCCACAGTCTCTGCTTAGGGCTACTTGAAGAGGAAACAAATCATAGAGACAAAACTGAGAACTCCTTTATTTTGTCAAGTTTCAAAGAGCTACTATAAACCATGTTGGATTTAGAGTTCCAAATTCATCTATCTATATAAAGAGAACAGAGTGAAACCTAAAAATAAAAACTGCTACTCTAAACGAACTCTTCAATCAAGAAGAACACAATTTGGTGAGCCAAGTGGTATTTGTGTACTGATCATTACCACCAAGTATCATCAGGATTGGGTGAAAAAATATTTGCTGGTATTTCGGAAACTCGTTATTTCTTAGAAGCTTGGGAAACCTTCTCAATGAAAGTACTTTTCCACAGTCCGTGCCTAGGGCTACTTGAAGAGGAAACAAACCATAGAGACAAAACTGAGAACTCCTTTTTTTTTTTGAAGTTTCAAAGAGGTAGTACAAACCATGTTGGATTTAGAGTTACAAATTCATCTATCTATATAGGAGAGAACTCAGTGAAACCAAAAAATAAAAACTGCTACTGTAAACGAGCGCTTCAACCTCGAAGAACAAAATTTGGTGAGCCAAGTGGGATTTGTGTATTTGTCATTAATACCAAGTATCATCAAGATTGGGTGAAAAACTGTTTGCTGGTATTTCAGAAACTTGTAATTTCTTTAAAGCTTGGCAACCCCTTTCAATGAAAGTGCTTTTCCACAGTCTCTGCTTAGGGATACTTGAGGAGGAAACAAATCATAGAGACAAAACTGAGAACTCCTTTATTTTGTCAAGTTTCAAAGAGCTACTGCCAACCATGTTGGATTTATAGTTCCAAAATCATCTATCTATATAGGAGAGAACAGAGGGACACGTGAAATTATAAACTGCTACTGTAAACGAACGCTTCAACCTAGAAGAACCAATTTTGGTGAGTCAGGTTGAATTTGTGTACTGATCATTACGACCAGTATCATCAAGATTGGGTGAAAAAATATTTGCTGGTATTTTGGAAACTCGTTATTTCTTAGAAGCTTGAAAACAACTCTCAATGAAAGTGCTTTTCCACAGTCTGTGCCTAGGGCTACTTGAAGAGGAAACAAACCATAGAGACAAAACTGAGATCTCCTTTATTTTGTCACGTTTAAAAGAGCTACTACAAACCATGTTAGATTTAGTGTTTTAAATTCATCTATATATCTAGGAGAGAACAGAGTGAAACCTAAAAATAAAAACAGCTACTGTAAACGAACGCTTCAACCTAGAAGAACAAAATTTGGTGACCCAAGTGGGATTTGTGTACTTATCATTACCACCAAGTATCATCAAGATTGGGTGAAAAAATATTTGCTGGTATTTCAAAACTCGTAATTTCTTGGAAGCTTGGCAACCCCTTTCAATGAAAGTGCTTTTCCACAGTCTCTGCTAAGGGCTACTTGAAGAGGAAACAAACGATAGAGACAAAAATGAGAACATTTTTATTTTGTCAAGTTTCAAAGAGCTACTACAAACCATGTTGGATTTAGAGTTCCAAATTCATTTATCTATCTAGGAGAGAACAGAGTGAAACCTAAAAATAAAAACTGCTACTGTAAACGAACGTTTCAACGTAGAAGAGCAAAATTTGGTGAGCCAAGTGGGATTTGTGTACTGATTATTACCACCAAGTATCATCAAGATTGGGTGAAAAAATATTTGCTGGTATTTCGGAAACTCCTTATTTCTTAGAATATTGGCAACCCCTCTCAATGAAAGTGCTTTTCCACAGTCTGTGCCTAGGTCTATTGAAGAGGAAACAAACCATAGAGACAAAACTGAGAACTCCTTTATTTTGTCAAGTTTCAAAGAGCTACTACAAACCGTGGTGGATTTAGAGTTCCAAATTCATCTATCTATATAGGAGAGAACAGAGTGAAACCTAAATATAACAACTTCTACTGTAGACGAACGCTTAAACCTAGAAGAAGAAAATTTGGTGAGCAAAGTGGGATTTGTGTACTGATCATTACCACCAAGTATCATCAATATTGGGTGAAAAAATATTTGCTGCTATTTCGGAAACTCGTTATTTCTTAGAAGCCTCAACACCCCTCTCAATGAAAGTGCTTTTCCACAGTCTGTGCCTAGGGCTACTTGAAGAGGAAACAAACCATAGAGAAAAACCTGAGATCTCCTTTATTTTGTCACGTTTCAAAGAGCTACCACAAACCATGTTGGATTTAGTGTTTTAAATTCATCTATATATCTAGGAGAGAACAGAGTGAAACCTAAAAATAAAAACAGCTACTGTAAACGAACGCTTCAACCTAGAAGAACAAAATTTGGTGAGCCAAGTGGGATTTGTGTACGTATCATTACCACCAAGTATCATCAAGATTGGGTGAAAAAATATTTGCTGGTATTTCAAAACTCGTAATTTTTTGATAGCTTGGCAACCCCTTTTAATGAAAGTGCTTTTCCACAGTCTCTGCTTAGGGCCACTTGAAGAGGAAACAAACCATAGAGACAACACTGAGAACATTTTTATTTTGTCAAGTTTCAAAGAGCTACTACAAACCATGTTGGATTTAGAGTTCCAAATTCATCTATCTATATAGGAGAGAACAGCGGGAAACCTAAAAATAAAAACTACACTTGTAAACGAACGCTTCAAACTCGAAGAGAAAAATTTGGTGAGCCAAGTGGGATTTGTGTATTTGTAATTACCACCAAGTATCATCAAGATTGGGTGAAAAAATATTTGCTGGTATTTCGAAAACTCATAATTTCTTGCATGCTTGGCAACCCCTTTTAATGAAAGTGCTTTTCCACAGTCTCTGCTTAGAGATACTTAAGGAGGAAACAAATCATAGAGACAAAACTGAGAACTCCTTTATTTTGTCAAGTTTCAAAGAGCTACTACAAACCATGTTGGATTTATAGATCCAAATTCGTCTATCTATATAGGAGAGAACAGAGGGACACCTAAAATTATAAACTGCTACTGTAAACGAACGCTTCAACCTAGAAGAAGGAAATTTTGGTGAGTCAAGTTGAATTTGTGTACTGATCATTACCACCTGTATCATCAAGATTGGGTGAAAAAATATTTGCTGGTATTTTGGAAAATCGTTATTTCTTAGAAGCTTGAAAACAACTCTCAATGAAAGTGCTTTTCCACAGTCTGTGCCTAGGGCTACTTGAAGAGGAAACAAACCATAGAGACAAAACTGAGAACTTTTTTATTTTGTCAAGTTTCAAAGAGCTACTACAAACCATGTTGGATTTAGAGTTCCAAATTCATCTATCTATATAGGAGAGAACATAGAGAAACCTAAATATAAAAACTGCTACTGTAAATGAACGCTTCAACCTAGAAGAGCAAAATTTGTGAGCCAAGTGGGATTTGTTTACTTGTCATTACCACCAAGTATCATCAAGATTGGGTGAAAAAATATTTGCTGGTATTTCGGAAACCCGTAATTTCTTGGAAGCTTGGCAAACCCTTTCAATGAAAGTGCTTTTCCACAGTCTGTGTCTAGGGCTACTTGAAGAGGAAACTAACCATAGAGACAAAACTGAGAACTCCTTTATTTTGTCAAGTTTCAGGGAGCTACTACAAACCATGTTGATTTTAGAGTTCCAAATTCATCTATCTATATAGGAGAGAACAGAGGGAAACCTAAAAATAAAAACTGCTACTGTAAACGAACGCTTCAACCTCGAAGAACAAAATTTGGTGAGCCAAGTGGGATTTGTGTCCTTGTAATTACCACCAAGAATCATCAAGATTACGTGAAAAAATATTTGCTGGTATTTCGGAAACTCGTAATTTCTTGGAAGTTTGGCAACCCCTTTCAATGAAAGTGCTTTTCCACAGTCTCCGCTTAGGGCTATTTGAAGAGGAAACAAATCAAAGAGACAAAACTGAGAACTCCTTTATTTTATGAAGTTTCAAAGAGCTACTACAAACCATGTTGGATTTAGAGTTCCAAATTCATCTATCTATATAGGAGAGAACAAAGTGAAACCTAAAAATAAAAACCACTACTGTAAACGAACGCTTCAACCTGAAAGAACAAAATTTGATGAGCTAAGTGGGATTTGTGTACATATCATACCACAAAATGTTATCAAGATTGGGTGAAAAAATATTTTCTGGTATTTCGGAAACTCGTTATTCCTTGGAAGCTTGGCAACCCTTTTCAATGCAAGTGCTTTTCCACAGTTTGTGCCTAGGGCTACTTGAAGAGGAAAAAAACCATAGAGACAAAACAGAGAACTAATTTATTTTGTCAAGTTTCAAAGAGCTACTACAAACCGTGGTGGATTTAGAGTGCCAAATTCATCTATCTATATAGGAGAGAACAGAGAACAACCTAAATATACAAACTGCTACTGTAGACGAACGCTTCAACCTAGAAGAACAAAATTTGGTGAGCCAAGTGGGATTTGTGTACTGATCATTACCACCAAGTATCATCAAGATTGGGTGAAAAAATATTTGCTGGTATTTCGGAAACTCGTTATTTCTTAGAATCTTGGCAACCCCTCTCAATGAAAGTGCTTTTCCACAGTCTGTGCCTAGGTCTATTGAAGAGGAAACAAACCATAGAGACAAAACTGAGAACTCCTTTTTTTTTTCAAGTTTCAAAGAGCTACTACAAACCGTGGTGGATTTAGAGTTCCAAATTCATCTATCTATATAGGAGAGAACAGAGTGAAACCTAAATATAACAACTTCTACTGTAGACGAACGCTTAAACCTAGAGGAACAAAATTTGGTGAGCAAAGTGGGACTTGTGTACTGATCATTACCACCAAGTATCATCAATATTGGGTGAAAAAATATTTGCTGGTATTTCGGAAACTCGTTATTTCTTAGAAGCTTGGGAAACCTTCTCAATGAAAGTACTTTTCCACAGTCCGTGCCTAGGGCTACATGAAGAGGAAACAAACCAAAGAGACAAAACTGAGAACTCCTTTTTTTTTGAAGTTTCAAAGAGGTAGTACAAACCATGTTGGATTTAGAGTTACAAATTCATCTATCTATATAGGAGAGAACTCAGTGAAACCAAAAAATAAAAACTGCTACTGTAAACGAGCGCTTCAACCTCGAAGAACAAAATTCGGTGAGCCAAGTGGGATTTGTGTATTTGTCATTAATACCAAGTATCATCAAGATTGGGTGAAAAACTGTTTGCTGGTATTTCAGAAACTTGTAATTTCTTTAAAGCTTGGCAACCCCTTTCAATGAAAGTGCTTTTCCACAGTCTCTGCTTAGGGATACTTGAGGAGGAAACAAATCATAGAGACAAAACTGAGAACTCCTTTATTTTGTCAAGTTTCAAAGAGCTACTGCCAACCATGTTGGATTTATAGTTCCAAAATCATCTATCTATATAGGAGAGAACAGAGGGACACGTGAAATTATAAACTGCTACTGTAAACGAACGCTTCAACCTAGAAGAACCAATTTTGGTGAGTCAGGTTGAATTTGTGTACTGATCATTACAACCAGTATCATCAAGATTGGGTGAAAAAATATTTGCTGGTATTTTGGAAACTCGTTATTTCTTAGAAGCTTGAAAACAACTCTCAATGAAAGTGCTTTTCCACAGTCTGTGCCTAGGGCTACTTGAAGAGGAAACAAACCATAGAGACAAAACTGAGATCTCCTTTATTTTGTCACGTTTAAAAGAGCTACTACAAACCATGTTGGATTTAGTGTTTTAAATTCATCTATATATCTAGGAGAGAACAGAGTGAAACCTAAAAATAAAAACAGCTACTGTAAACGAACGCTTCAACCTAGAAGAACAAAATTTGGTGACCCAAGTGGGATTTGTGTACTTATCATTACCACCAAGTATCATCAAGATTGGGTGAAAAAATATTTGCTGGTATTTCAAAACTCGTAATTTCTTGGAAGCTTGGCAACCCCGTTCAATGAAAGTGCTTTTCCACAGTCTCTGCTAAGGGCTACTTGAAGAGGAAACAAACGATAGAGACAAAACTGAGAACATTTTTATTTTGTCAAGTTTCAAAGAGCTACTACAAACCATGTTGGATTTAGAGTTCCAAATTCATTTATCTATCTAGGAGAGAACAGAGTGAAACCTAAAAATAAAAACTGCTACTGTAAACGAACGCTTCAACGTAGAAGAGCAAAATTTGGTGAGCCAAGTGGGATTTGTGTACTGATCATTACCACCAAGTATCATCAAGATTGGGTGAAAAAATATTTGCTGGTATTTCGGAAACTCCTTATTTCTTAGAATATTGGCAACCCCTCTCAATGAAAGTGCTTTTCCACAGTCTGTGCCTAGGTCTATTGAAGAGGAAACAAACCATAGAGACAAAACTGAGAACTCCTTTATTTTGTCAAGTTTCAAAGAGCTATTACAAACCGTGGTGGATTTAGAGTTCCAAATTCATCTATCTATATAGGAGAGAACAGAGTGAAACCTAAATATAACAACTTCTACTGTAGACGAACGCTTAAACCTAGAGGAAGAAAATTTGGTGAGCAAAGTGGGAGTTGTGTACTGATCATTACCACCAAGTATCATCAATATTGGGTGAAAAAATATTTGCTGCTATTTCGGAAACTCGTTATTTCTTAGAAGCCTCAACACCCCTCTCAATGAAAGTGCTTTTCCACAGTCTGTGCCTAGGGCTACTTGAAGAGGAAACAAACCATATAAAAAACCTGAGATCTCCTTTATTTTGTTACGTTTCAAAGAGCTACCACAAACCATGTTGGATTTAGTGTTTTAAATTCATCTATATATCTAGGAGAGAACAGAGTGAAACCTAAAAATAAAAACAGCTACTGTAAACGAACGCTTCAACCTAGAAGAACAAAATTTGGTGAGCCAAGTGGGATTTGTGTACGTATCATTACCACCAAGTATCATCAAGATTGGGTGAAAAAATATTTGCTGGTATTTCAAAACTCGTAATTTTTTGATAGCTTGGCAACCCCTTTTAATGAAAGTGCTTTTCCACAGTCTCTGCTTAGGGCCACTTGAAGAGGAAACAAACCATAGAGACAACACTGAGAACATTTTTATTTTGTCAAGTTTCAAAGAGCTACTACAAACCATGTTGGATTTAGAGTTCCAAATTCATCTATCTATATAGGAGAGAACAGCGGGAAACCTAAAAATAAAAACTGCACTTGTAAACGAACGCTTCAAACTCGAAGAGAAAAATTTGGTGAGCCAAGTGGGATTTGTGTATTTGTAATTACCACCAAGTATCATCAAGATTGGGTGAAAAAATATTTGCTGGTATTTCGAAAACTCATAATTTCTTGCATGCTTGGCAACCCCTTTTAATGAAAGTGCTTTTCCACAGTCTCTGCTTAGAGATACTTGAGGAGGAAACAAATCATAGAGACAAAACTGAGAACTCCTTTATTTTGTCAAGTTTCAAAGAGCTACTACAAACCATGTTGGATTTATAGATCCAAATTCGTCTATCTATATAGGAGAGAACAGAGGGACACCTAAAATTATAAACTGCTACTGTAAACGAACGCTTCAACCTAGAAGAAGGAAATTTTGGTGAGTCAAGTTGAATTTGTGTACTGATCATTACCACCTGTATCATCAAGATTGGGTGAAAAAATATTTGCTGGTATTTTGGAAAATCGTTATTTCTTAGAAGCTTGAAAACAACTCTCAATGAAAGTGCTTTTCCACAGTCTGTCCCTAGGGCTACTTGAAGAGGAAACAAACCATAGAGACAAAACTGAGAACTTTTTTATTTTGTCAAGTTTCAAAGAGCTACTACAAACCATGTTGGATTTAGAGTTCCAAATTCATCTATCTATATAGGAGAGAACATAGAGAAACCTAAATATAAAAACTGCTACTGTAAATGAACGCTTCAACCTAGAAGAGCAAAATTTGTGAGCCAAGTGGGATTTGTTTACTTGTCATTACCACCAAGTATCATCAAGATTGGGTGAAAAAATATTTGCTGGTATTTCGGAAACCCATAATTTCTTGGAAGCTTGGCAAACCCTTTCAATGAAAGTGCTTTTCCACAGTCTGTGTCTAGGACTACTTGAAGAGGAAACTAACCATAGAGACAAAACTGAGAACTCCTTTATTTTGTCAAGTTTCAGGGAGCTACTACAAACCATGTTGATTTTAGAGTTCCAAATTCATCTATCTATATAGGAGAGAACAGAGGGAAACCTAAAAATAAAAACTGCTACTGTAAACGAACGCTTCAACCTCGAAGAACAAAATTTGGTGAGCCAAGTGGGATTTGTGTCCTTGTAATTACCACCAAGAATCATCAAGATTACGTGAAAAAATATTTGCTGGTATTTCGGAAACTCGTAATTTCTTGGAAGTTTGGCAACCCCTTTCAATGAAAGTGCTTTTCCACAGTCTCCGCTTAGGGCTATTTGAAGAGGAAACAAATCAAAGAGACAAAACTGAGAACTCCTTTATTTTATGAAGTTTCAAAGAGCTACTACAAACCATGTTGGATTTAGAGTTCCAAATTCATCTATCTATATAGGAGAGAACAAAGTGAAACCTAAAAATAAAAACCACTACTGTAAACGAACGCTTCAACCTGAAAGAACAAAATTTGATGAGCTAAGTGGGATTTGTGTACATATCATACCACAAAATGTTATCAAGATTGGGTGAAAAAATATTTTCTGGTATTTCGGAAACTCGTTATTCCTTGGAAGCTTGGCAACCCTTTTCAATGCAAGTGCTTTTCCACAGTTTGTGCCTAGGGCTACTTGAAGAGGAAAAAAACCATAGAGACAAAACAGAGAACTAATTTATTTTGTCAAGTTTCAAAGAGCTACTACAAACCGTGGTGGATTTAGAGTTCCAAATTCATCTATCTATATAGGAGAGAACAGAGAACAACCTAAATATACAAACTGCTACTGTAGACGAACGCTTCAACCTAGAAGAACAAAATTTGGTGAGCCAAGTGGGATTTGTGTACTGATCATTACCACCAAGTATCATCAAGATTGGGTGAAAAAATATTTGCTGGTATTTCGGAAACTCGTTATTTCTTAGAAGCTTGGGAAACCTTCTCAATGAAAGTACTTTTCCACAGTCCGTGCCTAGGGCTACTTGAAGAGGAAACAAACCATAGAGACAAAACTGAGAACTCCTTTTTTTTTTCAAGTTTCAAAGAGCTACTACAAACCGTGGTGGATTTAGAGTTCCAAATTCATCTATCTATATAGGAGAGAACAGAGTGAAACCTAAATATAACAACTTCTACTGTAGACGAACGCTTAAACCTAGAGGAACAAAATTTGGTGAGCAAAGTGGGACTTGTGTACTGATCATTACCACCAAGTATCATCAATATTGGGTGAAAAAATATTTGCTGGTATTTCGGAAACTCGTTATTTCTTAGAAGCTTGGGAAACCTTCTCAATGAAAGTACTTTTCCACAGTCCGTGCCTAGGGCTACTTGAAGAGGAAACAAACCATAGAGACAAAACTGAGAACTCCTTTTTTTTTTGAAGTTTCAAAGAGGTAGTACAAACCATGTTGGATTTAGAGTTACAAATTCATCTATCTATATAGGAGAGAACTCAGTGAAACCAAAAAATAAAAACTGCTACTGTAAACGAGCGCTTCAACCTCGAAGAACAAATTTTGGTGAGCCAAGTGGGATTTGTGTATTTGTCATTAATACCAAGTATCATCAAGATTGGGTGAAAAACTGTTTGCTGGTATTTCAGAAACTTGTAATTTCTTTAAAGCTTGGCAACCCCTTTCAATGAAAGTGCTTTTCCACAGTCTCTGCTTAGGGATACTTGAGGAGGAAACAAATCATAGAGACAAAACTGAGAACTCCTTTATTTTGTCAAGTTTCAAAGAGCTACTGCCAACCATGTTGGATTTATAGTTCCAAAATCATCTATCTATATAGGAGAGAACAGAGGGACACGTGAAATTATAAACTGCTACTGTAAACGAACGCTTCAACCTAGAAGAACCAATTTTGGTGAGTCAGGTTAAATTTGTGTACTGATCATTACGACCAGTATCATCAAGATTGGGTGAAAAAATATTTGCTGGTATTTTGGAAACTCGTTATTTCTTAGAAGCTTGAAAACAACTCTCAATGAAAGTGCTTTTCCACAGTCTGTGCCTAGGGCTACTTGAAGAGGAAACAAACCATAGAGACAAAACTGAGATCTCCTTTATTTTGTCACGTTTAAAAGAGCTACTACAAACCATGTTGGATTTAGTGTTTTAAATTCATCTATATATCTAGGAGAGAACAGAGTGAAACCTAAAAATAAAAACAGCTACTGTAAACGAACGCTTCAACCTAGAAGAACAAAATTTGGTGACCCAAGTGGGATTTGTGTACTTATCATTACCACCAAGTATCATCAAGATTGGGTGAAAAAATATTTGCTGGTATTTCAAAACTCGTAATTTCTTGGAAGCTTGGCAACCCCTTTCAATGAAAGTGCTTTTCCACAGTCTCTGCTAAGGGCTACTTGAAGAGGAAACAAACGATAGAGACAAAACTGAGAACATTTTTATTTTGTCAAGTTTCAAAGAGCTACTACAAACCATGTTGGATTTAGAGTTCCAAATTCATTTATCTATCTAGGAGAGAACAGAGTGAAACCTAAAAATAAAAACTGCTACTGTAAACGAACGCTTTAACGTAGAAGAGCAAAATTTGGTGAGCCAAGTGGGATTTGTGTACTGATCATTACCACCAAGTATCATCAAGATTGGGTGAAAAAATATTTGCTGGTATTTCGGAAACTCCTTATTTCTTAGAATATTGGCAACCCCTCTCAATGAAAGTGCTTTTCCACAGTCTGTGCCTAGGTCTATTGAAGAGGAAACAAACCATAGAGACAAAACTGAGAACTCCTTTATTTTTTCAAGTTTCAAAGAGCTACTACAAACCGTGGTGGATTTAGAGTTCCAAATTCATCTATCTATATAGGAGAGAACAGAGTGAAACCTAAATATAACAACTTCTACTGTAGACGAACGCTTAAACCTAGAGGAACAAAATTTGGTGAGCAAAGTGGGACTTGTGTACTGATCATTACCACCAAGTATCATCAATATTGGGTGAAAAAATATTTGCTGCTATTTCGGAAACTCGTTATTTCTTAGAAGCCTCAACACCCCTCTCAATGAAAGTGCTTTTCCACAGTCTGTGCCTAGGGCTACTTGAAGAGGAAACAAACCATAGAGAAAAAACTGAGATCTCCTTTATTTTGTCACGTTTCAAAGAGCTACCACAAACCATGTTGGATTTAGTGTTTTAAATTCATCTATATACCTAGGAGAGAACAGAGTGAAACCTAAAAATAAAAACAGCTACTGTAAACGAACGCTTCAACCTAGAAGAAAAAAATTTGGTGAGCCAAGTGGGATTTGTGTATGTATCATTACCACCAAGTATCATCAAGATTGGGTGAAAAAATATTTGCTGGTATTTCAAAACTCGTAATTTTTTGATAGCTTGGCAACCCCTTTTAATGAAAGTGCTTTTCCACAGTCTCTGCTTAGGGCCACTTGAAGAGGAAACAAACCATAGAGACAACACTGAGAACATTTTTATTTTGTCAAGTTTCAAAGAGCTACTACAAACCATGTTGGATTTAGAGTTCCAAATTCATCTATCTATATAGGAGAGAACAGAGGGAAACCTAAAAATAAAAACTGCACTTGTAAACGAACGCTTCAAACTCGAAGAGAAAAATTTGGTGAGCCAAGTGGGATTTGTGTATTTGTAATTACCACCAAGTATCATCAAGATTGGGTGAAAAAATATTTGCCGGTATTTTGGCAACCCGTAATTTTTTGGGAGCTTGGCAAACCCTTTCAAAGAAAGTGCTTTTTAACAGTTTCTGCTTAGGGGGCATGAAGAGGAAACAAACCATAGAGACACAACTGAGAACTCCTTTATTTTGTCAAGTTTCAAAGAGCTACTACAAACCATGTTGGATTTAGAGTTCCAATTTCATCTATCTATATGGGAGAGAACAGAGTGAAACCTAAAAATAAAAACTGCCACTGTAAATGAATGCTTCGTACTTGAAGAACACAATTTAGTGAGCCAAGTGGCATTTGTGTACTGATCATTACCACCACGCATCATCAAGATTGGTTGAAAAAATACTTGCTGGTATTTCGGAAACTCGTTATTTCATAGAAGTTTCCCAACTCCTCTCAATGAATGTGCTTTTCCCCAGTCTGTGCCTAGGGCTACTTGAAGAGGCAACAAACCATAGAGACAAAACTGAGAACTTTTTTATTTTGTCAAGTTTCAAAGAGCTACTACAAACCATGTTGGATTTAGAGTTCCAAATTCATCTATCTATATAGGAGAGAACAGAGAGAAACCTAAAAATAAAAACTGCTACTGTAAATGAACGCTTCAACCTAGAAGAGCAAAATTTGTGAGCCAAGTGGGATTTGTGTACTTGTCATTACCACCAAGTATCATCAAGACTGGGTGAAAAAATATTTGCTGGTATTCGGAAACCCGTAATTTCTTGGAAGCTTGGCAAACCCTTTCAATGAAAGTGCTTTTCGACAGTCTGTGTCTAGGGCTACTTGAAGAGGAAACAAACCATAGAGACAAAACTGAGAACTCCTTTATTTTGTCAAGTTTCAGAGAGCTACTACAAACCATGTTGATTTTAGAGTTACAAATTCATCTATCTATATAGGAGAGAACAGAGGGAAACCTAAAAATAAAAACAGCTACTGTAAACGAACGCTTCAACCTAGAAGAACAAAATTTGGTGACCCAAGTGGGATTTGTGTACTTATCATTACCACCAAGTATCATCAAGATTGGGTGAAAAAATATTTGCTGGTATTTCAAAACTTGTAATTTCTTGGAAGCTTGGCAAGCCCTTTCAATGAAAGTGCTTTTCCACAGTCTCTGCTAAGGGCTACTTGAAGAGGAAACAAACCATAGAGACAAAACTGAGAAATTTTTATTTTGTCAAGTTTCAAAGAGCTACTACAAACCATGTTGGATTTAGAGTTCCAAATTCATTTATCTATCTAGGAGAGAACAGAGTGAAACCTAAAAATAAAAACTGCTACTGTAAACGAACGCTTGAACGTAGAAGAGCAAAATTTGGTGAGCCAAGTGGGATTTGTGTACTTGTCATTACCACCAAGTATCATCAAGATTGGGTTAAAAAAATATTTGCTGGTATTTCGGAAACTCGTTATTTCTTAGAAGCTTGGCAACCCCTCTCAATGAATGTGCTTTCCCCCAGTCTGTGCCTAGGGCTATTTGAAGAGGAAACAAACCATAGAGACAAAACTGAGAACTTTTTTCTTTTGTCAAGTTTCAAAGAGCTAGTACAAACCATGTTGGATTTAGAGTTCCAAATTCATCTATCTATATAAAGAGAACAGAGTGAAACCTAAAAATAAAAACTGCTACTGTAAACGAACTCTTCAACCAAGAAGAACACAATTTGGTGAGCCAAGTGGTATTTGTGTACTGATCATTACCACCAAGTATCATCAGGATTGGGTGAAAAAATATTTACTGGTATTTCGGAAACTCGTTATTTCTTAGAAGCTTGGAAAACCCTCTCAATGAATGTGCTTTTCCACAGTCCGTGCCTAGGGCTACTTGAAGAGGAAACAAACCATAGAGACAAAACTGAGAACTCCTTTATTTTATGAAGTTTCAAAGAGGTACTACAAACCATGTTGGATGTAGAGTTCCAAATTCATCTATCTATATAGGAGAGAACTGAGTGATACCTAAAAATAAAAACTGCTACTGTAAACGAACGCTTCAACCTCGAAGAACAAAATTTGGTGAGCCAAGTGGGATTTGTGTACTTGTCATTAATACCAAGTATCATCAAGATTGGGTGAAAAACTGTTTGCTGGTATTTCGGAAACTTGTAATTTCTTGGAAGCTTGGCAACCCCTTTTAATGAAAGTGCTTTTCCACAGTCTCTGCTTAGGGATACTTGAGGAGGAAACAAATCATAGAGACAAAACTGAGAACTCCTTTATTTTGTCAACTTTCAAAGAGCTACTACAAACCATGTTGGATTTATAGTTAAAAATTCATCTATCTATGTAGGAGAGAACAGAGGGACACCTAAAATTATAAACTGCTACTGTAAACGAACGCTTCAACCTAGAAGAACCAATTTTGGTGAGTCAAGTTGAATTTGTGTACTGATCATTACCACCAGTATCATCAAGATTGGGTGAAAAAATATTTGCTGGTATTTTGGAAACTCGTTATTTCTTAGAAGCTTGAAAACAACTCGCAATGAAAGTGCTTTTCCACAGTCTGTGCCTAGGGCTACTTGAAGAGGAAACAAACCATAGAGACAAAACTGAGATCTCCTTTATTTTGTCACGTTTCAAAGAGCTACTACAAACGATGTTGGATTTAGTGTTTAAATTCATCTATATATCTAGGAGAGAACAGAGTGAAACCTAAAAATAAAAACAGCTACTGTAAACGAACGCTTCAACCTAGAAGGACAAAATTTGGTGAGCCAAGTGGGATTTGTGTACTTATCATTACCACCAAGTATCATCAAGATTGGGTGAAAAAATATTTGCTGGTATTTCAAAACTCATAATTTCTTGGAAGCTTGGCAACCCCTTTCAATGAAAGTTCTTTTCCACAGTCTCTGGTAAGGGCTACTTGAAGAGGAAACAAACCATAGAGACAAAACTGAGAACATTTTTATTTTGTCAAGTTTCAAAGAGCTACTACAAACCATGTTGGATTTAGAGTTCCAAATTCATTTATCTATATAGGAGAGAACAGAGGGAAACCTAAAAATAAAAACTGCTACTGTAAACGAACGCTTCAACCTAGAAGAGCAAAATTTGGTGAGCCAAGTGGGATTTGTGTACTTGTCATTACGACCAAGTATCATCAAGATTGGGTGAAAAAATATTTGCTGGTATTTCGGAAACTCGTTATTTCTTAGAAGCCTGGCAACCCCTCTCACTGAAAGTGCTTTAGCACAGTCTGTGCCTAGGGCTACTTGAAGGGGAAACAAAACATAGAGACAAAACTGAGAACTCCTTCATTTTGTCAAGTTTCAAAGAGCTACTACAAACCATGTTGGATTTAGAGTTCCGAATTCATCTATCTATATAAAAGAGAACAGAGTGAATCCTAAAAATAAAAACTGCTACTGTAAACGAACACTTCAACCTAGAAGAACACAATTAGGTGAGCCAAGTGGGATTTGTGTACTGATCATTACTACCACGTATCATCAAGATTGCATGAAAAAATATTTGCTGGTATTTCGAAAACTCGTTATTTCTTAGAAGCTCTGCAAACCCTCTCAATGAATGTGCTTTTCCCCAGTCCGTTCCTAGGGCTATTTGAAGAGGAAACAAACCATAGAGACAAAACTGAGAACATTTTTATTTTGTCAAGTTTCAAAGAGCTACTACAAACCATGTTGGATTTAGAGTTCCAAATTCATCTATCTATATAGGAGAGAACAGAGGGAAACCTAAAAATAAAAACTGCTCTTGTAAACGAACGCTTCAACCTAGAAGAGCAAAATTTGGTGAGCCAAGTGGGATTTGTGTACTTGTAGTTACCACTAAGTATCATCAAGTTTGGGTGATAAAATATTTTCCGGTATTTCTGAAACCCGTAATTTTTTGGGAGCTTGGCAAACCCTTTCAATGAAAGTGCTTTTCCACAGTCTCTGCCTAGTGCTACTTGAAGAGGAAACAAAACATAGAGACAAAACTGAGAACTTCTTCATTTTGTCAAGTTTCAAAGAGCTACTAAAATCCATGTTGTATTTGAGTTGCAAATTCATCTATCTATATAAAAAAGAACAGAGTGAAACCTAAAAATAAAAACTGCTACTGTAAACGAACGCTTTAACCTAGAAGAAAAAAATGTGGTGAGCCAAGTGGGATTTGTGTACTGATCTTTACCGCCATGTATCATCAAGATTGGGTGAAAAAATATTTGCTGGTATTTCGAAAACTCGTTATTTCTTAGAAGGCTGGCAACCCCTCTCAATGAAATTGCTTTTGCACAGTCTGTGCTTAGGGCTACTTGAAGAGGAAACAAAACATAGGACAAAACTGAGAACTCCTTCATTTTGTCAAGTTTCAAAGAGCTACTACAAACCATGTTGGATTTAGAGTTCCAAATTCATCTACGTATATAAAGAGAACAGAGTGAAACCTAAAAATAAAAAATGCTACTGTAAACGAACGCTTCAACCTAGAAAAACAAAATTTGGTGAGCCAAGTGGGATTTGTGTACTTGTCATTACCACCAAGTATCATCAAGATTGGGTGAAAAAATAATTGCTGGTATTTCGGAAACTCGTTATTTCTTAGAAGCCTGGCAACCCCTCTCAATGAAAGTGCTTTTCCACAGTCTCTGCCTAGTGCTACTTGAAGAGGAAACAAAACATAGAGACAAAACTGAGAACTTCTTCATTTTGTCAAGTTTCGAAGAGCTACTAAAATCCATGTTGGATTTGAGTTCCAAATTCATCTATCTATATAAGAAAGAACAGAATGAAACCTAAAAATAAAAACTGCTACTGTAAACGAACGCTTTAACCTAGAAGAAAAAAATGTGGTGAGCCAAGTGGGATTTGTGTACTGATCATTACCACCACGTATCATCAATATTGGGTGAAAAAATATTTGCTGGTATTTCGAAAACTCGTTATTTCTTAGAAGGCTGGCATCCCCTCTCAATGAAATAGCTTTTGCACAGTCTGTACTTAGGGCTACTTGAAGAGGAAACAAAACATAGGACAAAACTGAGAACTCCTTCATTTTGTCAAGTTTCAAAGAGCTACTACAAACCATGTTGGATTTAGAGTTCCAAATTCATCTATCTATATAAAGAGAACAGAGTGAAACCTAAAAATAAAAACTGCTACTGTAAACGAACGCATCAACCTCGAAGAACAAAATTTGGTGAGCCAAGTGGGATTTGTGTACTTGTCATTAACACCAAGTATCATCAGGATTGGGTGAAAAAGAGTTTGCTGATATTTCGGAAGCTTTTAATTTCTTGGAAGCTTGGAAACCCCTTTCAATGAAAGTGCTTTTCCACAGTCTCTGCTTAGGGATACTTGAGGAGGAAAGAAATCATAGAGACAAAACTGAGAACTCCTTTATTTTCTCAAGTTTCAAAGAGCTACTAAAACCATGTTGTATTTAGAGTTCCAAATTCATCTATCTATATAGGAGAGAACAGAGGGACACCTAAAAATATAAACTGCTACTGTAAACGAACGCTTCAACGTAGAAGAACCAAATTTGGTGAGTCAAGTGGAATTTGTGTACTGATCATTACCACCAGTATCATCAAGATTGGGTGAAAAAATATTTGCTGGTATTTTGGAAACTCGTTATTTCTTAGAAGGTTAAAAACAACTCTCAATGAAAGTGCTTTTCCAAAGTCTGTGCCTAGGGGTACTTGAAGAGGAAACAAACCATAGAGACAAAACTGAGATCTCCTTTATTTTGTCACGTTTCAAAGAGCTACTACAAACCATGTTGGATTTAGTGTTTTAAATTCATCTATATACCTAGGAGAGAACAGAGTGAAACCTAAAAATAAAAACAGCTACTGTAAACGAACGCTTCAACCTAGAAGAACAAAATTTGGTGAGCCAAGTGAGATTTGTGTACTTATCATTACCACCAAGTATCATCAAGATGGGGTGAAAAAATATTTGCCGGTATTTCGGCTACCCGTAATTTTTTGGAAGCTTGGCAAACCCTTTCACTGAAAGTGCTTTTCCCCAGTTTCTGCTTAGGGCTACTTGAAGAGGAAAGAAATCATAGAGACAAAACTGAGAACTCCTTTATTTTGTCAACTTTCAAAAAGCTACTACAAACCATGTTGGATTTATGGTTCCAAATTCATCTATCTATATAGGAGAGAACAGAAGGACACCTGAAATTATTATCTGCTACTGTAAACGAACGCTTCAACCTAGAAGAACCAATTTTGGTGAGTCAAGTTGAATTTGTGTACTGATCATTACCACCAGTATCATCAAGATTGGGTGAAAAAATATTTGCAGGTATTTCGGAAACTCGTTATTTCTAAGAAGTTGGCAACCCCTTTCAATGAAAGTGCTTTTCCACAGTTTGAGCCTAGGGCTACTTGAAGAGGAAACAAACCATAGAGGCAAAACTGAGAACTCCTTTATTTTGTCATGTTTCAAAGAGCTACTACAAACCATGTTGGATTTAGAGTTCCAAATTCATCTATCTATATAGGAGAGAACAGAGTGAAACCTAAAAATAAAAACTGCTACTGTAAACGAACGCTTCAACCTAGAAGAACACAATTTGGTGAGCCAAGTGGGATTTGTGTACTGATCATTACTACCACGTATGATCAAGATTGCATGAAAAAATATTTGCTGGTATTTCAGAAACTCGTTATTTCTTTGAAGCTTGGCAACCCCTCTCAATGAATGTGCTTTTCCCCAGTCGTTGCCTAGTGCTATTTGAAGAGGAAACAAACCATAGAGACAAAACTGAGAACATTTTTATTTTGTCAAGTTTCAAAGAGCTACTACAAACCATGTTGGATTTAGAGTTCCAAATTCAACTATCTATCTAGGAGAGAACAGAGGGAAACCTAAAAATAAAAACTGCTCTTGTAAACGAACGCTCCAACCTAGAAGAGCAAAATTTGGTGAGCCAAGTGGGATTTTGTACTTGTAATTACCACTAAGTATCATCAAGATTGGGTGAAAAAATATATTCCGGTATTTCGGAAACCCATAATTATTTGTGAGCTTGGCAAACCCTTTCAATGAAAGTGCTTTTCCACAGTCTCTGCTTCGGGCTACTTGAAGTGGACAAATCATAGAGACAAAACAGAGAACTCCTTTATATTGTCAAGTTTCAAAGAGCTACTACAAACCATGCTGGATTTAGAGTTCCAAATTCATCTATCTATATAGGAGAGAGCAGAGGGACACCTAAAAATATAAACTGCTACTGTAAATGAACGCTTCAACCTAGAACAACAAAATTTGGTGAGCCAAGTGGGATTTGTGTACTTGTCATTACCACCAAGTATCATCAAGGTTGGGTGAAAAAATATTTGCTGGTATTCCGGAAACTCGTTATTTCTTAGAAGCCTGGCAACCCCTCTCAATGAAAGTTCTTTTCCACAGTCTCTGCCTAGTGCTACTTGAAGAGGAAACAAAACATAGGGACAAAACTGAGAACTTCTTCATTTTGTCAAGTTTCAAAGAGCTACTAAAATCCATGTTGGATTTGAGTTCCAAATTAATCTATCTATATAAAAAAGAACAGAGTGAAACCTAAAAATAAAAACTGCTACTGTAAACGAACGCTTTAACCTAGAAGAAAAAAATGGGGTGAGCCAAGTGCGATTTGTGTACTGATCATTACCACGACGTATCATCAAGATTGGGTGAAAAAATATTTGCTGGTATTTCGAAAACTCGTTATTTCTTAGAAGCTTGGCAACCCCTCTCAATGAAAATGCTTTTCCACAGTCTGTGCATAGGGCTACTTGAAGAGGAAACAATCCATAGAGACAAAACTGAGAACTCCTTTATTTTGTCAAGTTTCAAGAGCTACTACAAAACATGTTTTGTTTAGAGTTCCAAATTCTTCTATGTATATAGGAGACAACAGAGTGAAACCTAAAAATAAAAACTGCTACTGTAAACGAACGCTTCAACCTAGAAGAACAAAATTTGGTGAGCCAAGTGGGATTTGTGTACTTGTCATCACCCGCAAGTATCATCAAGATTGGGTGAAAAAATATTTGCTGGTATTTCAGAAACACGTAATTTCTTGGAAGCTTGGCAACCCATTTCTATGGAAGTGTTTTCCACAGTCTCTGCTTGGGCTACATGAAGAGGAAACAAATCACAGAGACAAAACTGAGCACTACTTTTTGTCAAGTTTCAAAGAGCTACTACAAATCTTGTTGGATTTAGAGTTTCAAATTCATCTATCTATATAGGAGAGAACAAAGTGAAACCTAAAAATAAAAACTGCTACTGTAAACGAACGCTTCAACCTAGAACAACAAAATTTGGTGAGCCAAGTGGGATTTGTGTACCGATCATTACCACCATGTATCATCAAGATTGGGTGAAAAAATATTTGCTGGTATTTCGGAAACTCGTTATTTCTTTTACGCTTGGCAACTCCTTTCAATGAAAGTGCTTTTCCACAGTCTCTGCTTAGGGCTACTTGAAGAGGGAACAAATCATAGAGACAAAACTGAGAACTACTTTTTGTTTGTCAAGTTTCAAAGCGCTACTACAAACCATGCTGGATTTAGAGTTCCAAATTCAGCTATCTATATCGGAGAGAACAGAGGGACACCTAAAAATATAAACTGCTACTGTAAACAAACGCTTCAACCTAGAAGAACACAGTTTGGTGAGTCAAGTGGGATTTGTGTACTGATCATCACCACCAAGTATCATCAAGATTGGGTGAAAAAATATTTGCTGGTATTTTGGAAACTCGTTATTTCTTAGAAGCTTGGCAACCCCTCTCAATGAAAGTGCTTTTCCACAGTCTGTGCCTAGGGCTACTTGAAGAGGAATCAAACCATAGAGACAAAACTGAGAACTCCTTTATTTTGTCAAGTTTCAAAGAGCTACTAAAAATCATGTTGGATTTAGAGTTCCAAATTCATCTATCTATATAGGAGAGAACAGAGTGAGACCTAAAAATAAAAACTGCTACTGTAAACGAACGCTTCAACATAGAAGAACAAAATTTGGTGAGTCAAGTGGGATTTGTGTACTTGTCATTAACACCAAGTATCATCAAGATTGGGTGAAACAATATATGCTGGTATTTCGGAAACTCGTAATTTCTTGGAAGCATGGCAATCAATTTCAATGAAAGTGCTTTTCCACAGTCTCTGCTTAGGGCTACTTGAAGAGGAAACAAATCATAGAGACAAAACTGAGAACTCCTTTATTTTGTCAAGTTTCAAAGAGCTACTACAAACCATGTTGGATTTAGTGTTCCAAATTCATCTAACTATATAGGAGAGAACAGAGGGAAACCTAAAAATATAAACTGCTACTGTAAACGAACGCTTCAACGTAGAAGAACAAAATTTGGTGAGCCAAGTGGAATTTGTGTACTTGTAATTACCACCAAGTATCATCAAGTTTGGGTGAAAAAATATTTGCCGGTATTTCGGAAACTCGTAGTTTCTTGGAAGCTTGGCAACCTCTTTCAATGAAAGTGCTTTTCCTCAGTCTCTGCTTAGGGCTACTTGAAGAGGAAACAACCATACAGAAAAAATTGAGTACTCCTTTATTTTTTCAAGTTGCAAAGAGCTACTACAAACCATGTTGGATTTAGAGTTCCAAATTCATCTATCTATATAGGAGAGAACAGAGGGACACATTAAAATATAAAATGCAACTGTAAACGAACGCTTCAACCTAGAAGAACCAAATTTGGTGAGTCAAGTGGGATTTGTGTACTGATCATTACCGCCAAGTATCATCAATATTGGGTGAAAAAATATTTGCTGGTATTTCGAAAACTCATTATTTCTTTAAAGCTTGGCAACCCCTCTCAATGAAAGTGCTTTTCCACAGTCTGTGCCTAGAGCTTCTTGAAAAAGAAACAAACCATAGAGACAAAACTGAGAACTATTTTATTTTGTCAAGTTTCAAAGAGATACTACAAACCATGTTGGATTAATAGTTCCAAATTAATCTATCTATATAGGAGAGAACAAAGTGAAACCTAAAAATAAAAACTGCTACTCAAAACGAACGCTTCAAACTCGAAGAACACAATTTGGTGAGCCAAGTGGGATTGGTGTGCTGATCATTACCCACAAGTATCATCAAGATTGGGTGAAAAAATATTATCTTGTATTTCGGAAACTCGTTATTTCTTAGAAGATTGTGAAACCCTTCAATGAAAGTGCTTTTCCACAGTCTGTGCCAAGGGCTACTTGAAGAGGAAACAAACCATAGAGACAAAACTCAAAACTCCTTTATTTTATGAAACTTCAAAGAGGTACTAAAAACCATGTTGGATTTAGAGTTCCAAATTCATCTATCTATATAGCAGAGAACTGAGTGAAACCTAAAAATAAAAACTGCTACTGTAAACGAACGCTTCAACCTCGAAGAACAAAATTAGGTGAGCCATGTGGGATTTGTGTACGTCATTAACACCAAGTATCATCAAGATTGGGTGAAACAATGTTTGCTGGTAATTCGGAAATTCGTAATTTCTTGGAAGCTTGGCAACCCCTCTCAATGAAAGTGCTTTTCCTCTCTTTCTGCTTAAATCTACTTGAAGAGGAAACAAATCATAGAGACAAAACTGAGAACTCCTTTATTTTGTCAAGTTTCAAAGAGCTACTACAAACCATGTTGGATTTAGAGTTCCAAATTAATATATCTATATAGGAGAGAACAGAGGGACACGTAAAAATATAAACTGCTACTGTAAACGAAGGCTTCAACCTAGAAGAACCAAATTTGTTGAGTCAAGTGGGATTTGTGTACTGATCATTACCACCAAGTATCATCAAGATTGGGTGAAAAAATATTTGCTGGTATTTTGGAAACTCGTTATATCTTAGAGGATTGGGATACCCTCTCAATGGAAGTTCTTTTCCACAGTCTGTGCGTAGGGCTACTTGAAGAGGAAACAAACCATACAGACAAAACTGAGAAATATTTTAATTTGGTCAAGTTTCAAAGAGCTACTACAAACCAAGTTAGATTTAGAGTTCCAAATTCATCTATTTATATAGAAGAGAACAGAGTGAAACCTAAATATAAAAACTGCTACTTAGACGAACGCTTCAAACTAGAACAAAATTTGGTGAGTCAAGTGGGATTTGTGTACTGATCATTACCACCAAGTATCATCAAGATTGGGTGAAAAAATATTTGCTGGTATTTAGGAAACTCGTTATTGCTTAGAAGCAAGGCAACCCCTCTCAAAAAAAGTGCTTTTCCACAGTATTTGCTTAGGGCTACTTGAAGAAGAAACAAACCATAGGGGCAAAACTGAGAACTCTTTTATTTTGTCACGTTTGAAAGAGCTACTACAAACCATGTTGGATTTAGAGTTCCAAATTCATCTATCTATATAGGATAGAACAGAGTGAAACCTAAAAATAAAAACTGCTACTGTAAACGAACGCTTCAACCTAGAAGAACAAAATTTGGTGAGCCAAGAGGGATTTGTGTACTTGTTATTACCACCAAGTATCATCAAGATTGGGTGAAAAAATATTTGCTGGAATTTCGGAAACTCGAAATTTCTTGGAAGCTTGGCAAACCCTTTCAAAGAAAGTGCTTTTCCACAGTCTCTGCTTAGGGCTACTGGAAGAGGAAACAAATCATAGAGACAAAACTGAGAACTCCTTTACGTTGTCAAGTTTCAAAGAGCTACTACAAACGAAGTTGAATTTAGAGTTCCAAATTCATCTATCTATATAGGAGATAACAGAGGGACACCTAAAAATATAAACTGCTACTGTAAACGAACGCTTCAACCTAAATGAACAAAATAGGGTGAGTCAAGTGGGATTTGTCTACTGATCATTACCACCAAGTATCATCAAGATTGGGTGAAAAAATATTTGCTGGTATTTTGAAACTCGTTATTACTTAGAAGCTTGGCAACCCCTCTCAATGAAAGTGCTTTTCCAAAGTCTGTGCCTAGGGCTACTTGAAGAGGAAACAAACCATAGAGACAAAACTGAGAACTCCTTTATTTTGTCAAGTTTCAAAGAGCTACTACAAACCATGTTGGATTTAGAGTTCCAAATTCATCTATCTATGTAGAAGAGAACAGAGTGAAACGTAAATATAAAACTGCTACTGTGAGATGACGCTTCAACCTGGAAGAACAAAATTTAGAGAGCCAAGTGGGATTGGTGTGCTGATCATTACCCCCAAGTATCATCAAGATTGGGTGAAAAATATTTGCTGGTATTTCGGAAACTCTTTATTTCTTAGAAGCCTGGGATACCCTCTCAATGGACGTGCTTTTCCACAGTCTGTGCCTAGGGCTACTTGAAGAGGAAACAAACCATAGAGACAAAACTGAGAACTCCTTTATTTTGTCAAGTTTCAAAGAGCTACTACAAACCATGTTGGATTTAGAGTTCCAAATTCATCTATCTATGTAGAAGAGAACAGAGTGAAACGTAAATATAAAAACTGCTACTGTGAGATGAACGCTTCAACCTGGAAGAACAAAATTTGGAGAGCCAAGTGGGATTGGTGTGCTGATCATTACCCCCAAGTATCATCAAGATTGGGTGAAAAATATTTGCTGGTATTTCGGAAACTCGTTATTTCTTAGAAGCCTGGGATACCCTCTCAATGGACGTGCTTTTCCACAGTCTGTGCCTAGGGCTACTTGAAGAGGAAACAAACCATAGAGACAAAACTGAGAACTCCTTTATTTTATGAAGTTTCAAAGAGCTACTACAAACCATGTTGGATTTAGAGTTCCAAATTCATCTATCTATATAGGAGAGAACAGAGTGAAACCTAAAAATAAAAACTGCTTCTGTAAAGGAACGCTTCAACCTAGAAGAACACAATTGGTTAGTGAAGTAAGATTTGTGTAATGATCATTACCACCAAGTATCATCAAGATTGGGTGAAAAAATATTTGCTGGTATTTCGGAAACTCGTTATTTCTTAGAAGCTTGGCAACCCCTCTCAATGAAAGTGCTTTTCCACAGTCTGTGCCTAGGGCTACTTGAAGAAGAAACAAACCATAGAGACAAAACTGAGAAGTATTTTATTTTGTCAAGTTTCAGAGAGCTACTGCGAACCATGTTGGATTTAGAGTTCCAAATTCATCTCTCTATATAGGATAGAACAGAGTGAAACCTAAAAATAAAAACTGCTACTGTAGACGAAAGATTCAACCTAGAAGAACAAAATTTGGTGAGCCAAGTGTGATTTGTGTAATTGTCATTATCACAAATTATCATCAAGATTGGGTGAAAAAATATTTGCTGATATTTCGGAAACTCGTAATTTCTTGGAAGCTTGGCAACCCCTTTCAATGAAAGTTCTTTTCCACAGTTTCTGCTTAGGGCTACTTGAAGAGGAATCAAATCATAGACACAAAACTGAGAACTCGTTTATTTTGTCAAGTTTCAAAGAGCTACTACAAACCATGTTGGATTTAGGTTTCCAAATTCATCTATCTATATAGAATAAAACAGAGTTATAACTAAATATAAAAACTACTCATATAGACGAACGATTCAACCTAGAAGAACAAAATTTGGTGAGCCAAGTGAAACTGGTGTACTGATCATTACCCCTAAGTATCAACAAGATTGGGTGAAAAAATATTTGCTGGTATTTCGGAAACTCGTTATTTCTTAGAAGCTTGGCAACCCCTCTCAATGAAAGTGCTTTTCCACAGTCTGTGCCTAGGGCTACTTGAAGAGGAAACAAACCATAGAGACCAAACTGAGAACTCCTTTATTTTGTCAAGTTACAAAAGCTACTACAAACCAAGTTGGATTTAGAGTTCCAAATTCATCCATCTATATCGAAGAGAACAGAGTGAAACCTAAAAATAAAAACTGCTACTGTAAACGAACGCTTCAACCTAGAAGAACAAAATTTGGTGAGTAAAGTGGGATTTGTGTACCGATCAATACCACCACGTATCATCAAGATTGGGTGAAAAAATATTTGCTGGTATTTCGGAAACTCGTTATTTCTTAGAAGCTTGGCAACCCCTTTCAATGAAAGTGCTTTTCCACAGTTAGTAACTAGGGCTATTTCAAGAGGAAAGAAACCATAGAGACAAAACTGAGAACTCCTTTATTTTGTCAAGTTTCAAAGAGCTACTACAAACCATGTTGGATTTAGTGTTCCAAATTAATCTATCTATATAGGAGAGAACAATGTGAAACCTAAAAATAAAAACTGCTACTGTAAAAGAACGCTTCAACATAGAAGAACACAATTTGGTGAGCCAAGTGGCATTTGTGTACTGATCATTACCACCACGTATCATCAAGATTGGGTGAAAAAATATTTGCTGGTATTTCGGAAACTCGTTATTTTTTAGAAGCTTGGAAACCTCTCTCAATGAAAGTGCTTTTCCACAGTCTGTGCCTAGGGCTACTTGAATAGGAAACAAACCATAGAGACAAAAGTGAGAACTCCTTTATTTTGTCAAGTTTCAAAGAGCTTCTACAAACCATGTTGGATTTAGAGTTCCAAATTCATCTATCTATATAGGAGAGAACAGAGGGAAACCTAAAAATAAAAACTGCTACTGTAAACGAACGCTTCAACCTAGAAGAACAAAATTTGGTGAGTAAAGTGGGATTTGTGGACCGATCATTACGACCACGTATCATCAAGATTGGGTGAAAAAATATTTGCTGGTATTTCGGAAACTCGTAATTTCTTGGTAGCTTGGCAACCCCTTTTAATGAAAGTGCTTTTCCACACTCTCTGCTTAGGGCTACTTGAAGAAAAAAAAAACCATAGAGACAAAACTGATAACTACTTTTTTTGTCAAGTTTCTAAGAGCTACTACAAACCATGTTGGATTTAGAGTTCCAAATTCATGTACCTATATAGGAGAGCAGAGGGAAACCTAAATATAAAACTTCTACTGTAGACGAACGCTTCAACCTGGAAGAACAGAATTTGGTGAGCCATGTGGGATTTGTGTCCTGATCATTAACACCAAGTATCATCAAGATTGGGTAAAAAAATATTTGCTGATATTTCGGAAACTCGTTATTTCTTAGAAGCTTGGCATCGCCTCTCAATTAAACTGCTTTTCCACAGTCTCTGCCTAGGGCTACTTGAAGAGGAAACAAACCGTTGAGACAAAACTGAGAAGTACTTTATTTAGTCAAGTTTCAAAGAGATTCTACAAACCATGTTGGATTTAGAGTTCCAAATTCATCTATCTATATAGGAGAGAACAGAGGGAAACCTAAAAATATAAACTGCTACTGTAAACGAACGCTTCAACCTAGAAGACCAAAATTTGGTGAGTCAAGTGGGATTTTTGTACCGATCATTACCACCAAGTATCCTCAAGATAGGGTGAAAAAATATTTGCTGGTGTTTCGGCAACTCGTTATTTCTTGGAAGCTTGGTAACCCCTTTCAATGAAAGTACTTTTCCACAGTCTCTGCTTAGGGCTACTTGAAGAGAAAACAAATCATAGAGACAAAACGGAGAACTCCTTTATTTTGTCAAGTTTCAAAGAGTGACTAAAAACCATGTTGGATTTAGAGTTCCAAATTCATCTATCTATGTAGGAGAGAACAGAGGGAAACCTAAATAAAAAAACGACTACTGTAGACGAACGCTTCAACCTAAAAGAACACAATTTGGTGAGCCAAGTGGGATTTGTGTACTGATCATCACTACCACGTATCATCAAGATTGCATGAAAAAATATTTGCTGGTATTTCAGAAACACGTTATTTCTTTGAAGCTTGGCAACCCCTCTCAATGAATGTGCTTTTCCCCAGTCGTTGCCTAGTGCTATTTGAAGAGGAAACAAACCATAGAGACAAAACTGAGAACATTTTTATTTTGTCAAGTTTCAAAGAGCTACTACAAACCATGTTGGATTTAGAGTTCCAAATTCATCTATCTATGTAGGAGAGAACAGAGGGAAACCTAAAAATAAAAACTGCTCTTGTAAACGAACGCTAAAACCTAGTAGAGCAAAATTTGGTGAGCCAAGTGGGATTTGTGTACTTGTAATTACCACTAAGAATCATCAAGATTGGGTGAAAAAATATTTTCCGGTATTTCGGAAACCCGTAATTATTTGTGAGCTTGGCAAACCCTTTCAATGAAAGTGCTTTTCCACAGTCTCTGCTTAGGGCTACTTGAAGTGGACAAATCATAGAGACAAAACTGAGAACTCCTTTATATTGTCAAGTTTCAAAGAGCTACTACAAACCATGCTGGATTTAGAGTTCCAAATTCATCTATCTATATAGGAGAGAGCAGAGGGACACCTAAAAATATAAACTGCTACTGTAAATGAACGCTTCAACCTAGAACAACAAAATTTGGTGAGCCAAGTGGGATTTGTGTACTTGTCATTACCACCAAGTATCATCAAGGTTGGGTGAAAAAATATTTGCTGGTATTCCGGAAACTCGTCATTTCTTAGAAGCCTGGCAACCCCTCTCAATGAAAGTTCTTTTCCACAGTCTCTGCCTAGTGCTACTTGAAGAGGAAACAAAACATAGGGACAAAACTGAGAAATTCTTCATTTTGTCAAGTTTCAAAGAGCTACTAAAATCCATGTTGGATTTGAATTCCAAATTCATCTATCTATATAAAAAAGAACAGAGTGAAACCTAAAAATAAAAACTGCTACTGTAAACGAACGCTTTAACCTAGAAGAAAAAAATGGGGTGAGCCAAGTGCGATTTGTGTACTGATCATTACCACGACGTATCATCAAGATTGGGTGAAAAAATATTTGCTGGTATTTCGAAAACTCGTTATTTCTTAGAAGCTTGGCAACCCCTCTCAATGAAAATGCTTTTCCACAGTCTGTGCATAGGGCTACTTGAAGAGGAAACAATCCATAGAGACATAACTGAGAACTCCTTTATTTTGTCAAGTTTCAAGAGCTACTACAAAACATGTTTTGTTTAGAGTTCCAAATTCTTCTATGTATATAGGAGACAACAGAGTGAAACCTAAAAATAAAAACTGCTACTGTAAACGAACGCTTCAACCTAGAAGAACAAAATTTGGTGAGCCAAGTGGGATTTGTGTACTTGTCATCACCCACAAGTATCATCAAGATTGGGTGAAAAAATATTTGCTGGTATTTCAGAAACACGTAATTTCTTGGAAGCTTGGCAACCCATTTCTATGGAAGTGTTTTCCACAGTCTCTGCCTGGGCTACTTGAAGAGGAAACAAAACATAGAGACAAAACTGAGCACTAATTTTTGTCAAGTTTCAAAGAGCTACTACAAATCTTGTTGTATTTAGAGTTCCAAATTCATCTATCTATATAGGAGAGAACAAAGTGAAACCTAAAAATAAAAACTGCTACTGTAAACGAACGCTTCAACCTAGAACAACAAAATTTGGTGAGCCAAGTGGGATTTGTGTACCGATCATTACCACCATGTATCATCAAGATTGGGTGAAAAAATATTTGCTGGTATTTCGGAAACTCGTTATTTCTTTTACGCTTGGCAACTCCTTTCAATGAAAGTGCTTTTCCACAGTCTCTGCTTAGGGCTACTTGAAGAGGAAACAAATCATAGAGACAAAACTGAGAACTACTTTTTTTTGTCAAGTTTCAAAGCGCTACTACAAACCATGCTGGATTTAGAGTTCCAAATTCAGCTATCTATATCGGAGAGAACAGAGGGACACCTAAAAATATAAACTGCTACTGTAAAGAAACGCTTCAACCTAGAAGAACACAGTTTGGTGAGTCAAGTGGGATTTGTGTACTGATCATCACCACCAAGTATCATCAAGATTGGGTGAAAAAATATTTGCTGGTATTTTGGAAACTCGTTATTTCTTAGAAGCTTGGCAACCCCTCTCAATGAAAGTGCTTTTCCACAGTCTGTGCTTAGGGCTACTTGAAGAGGAATCAAACCATAGAGACAAAACTGAGAACTCCTTTATTTTGTCAAGTTTCAAAGAGCTACTAAAAATCATGTTGGATTTAGAGTTCCAAATTCATCTATCTATATAGGAGAGAACAGAGTGAGACCTAAAAATAAAAACTGCTACTGTAAACGAACGCTTCAACATAGAAGAACAAAATTTGGTGAGTCAAGTGGGATTTGTGTACTTGTCATTAACACCAAGTATCATCAAGATTGGGTGAAACAATATATGCTGGTATTTCGGAAACTCGTAATTTCTTGGAAGCATGGCAATCAATTTCAATGAAAGTGCTTTTCCACAGTCTCTGCTTAGGGCTACTTGAAGAGGAAACAAATCATAGAGACAAAACTGAGAACTCCTTTATTTTGTCAAGTTTCAAAGAGCTACTACAAACCATGTTGGATTTAGTGTTCCAAATTCATCTAACTATATAGGAGAGAACAGAGGGAAACCTAAAAATATAAACTGCTACTGTAAACGAACGCTTCAACGTAGAAGAACAAAATTTGGTGAGCCAAGTGGAATTTGTGTACTTGTAATTACCACCAAGTATCATCAAGTTTGGGTGAAAAAATATTTGCCGGTATTTCGGAAACTCGTAGTTTCTTGGAAGCTTGGCAACCTCTTTCAATGAAAGTGCTTTTCCTCAGTCTCTGCTTAGGGCTACTTGAAGAGGAAACAACCATACAGAAAAAATTGAGTACTCCTTTATTTTTTCAAGTTGCAAAGAGCTACTACAAACCATGTTGGATTTAGAGTTCCAAATTCATCTATCTATATAGGAGAGAACAGAGGGACACATTAAAATATAAAATGCAACTGTAAACGAACGCTTCAACCTAGAAGAACCAAATTTGGTGAGTCAAGTGGGATTTGTGTACTGATCATTACCGCCAAGTATCATCAATATTGGGTGAAAAAATATTTGCTGGTATTTCGAAAACTCATTATTTCTTTAAAGCTTGGCAACCCCTCTCAATGAAAGTGCTTTTCCACAGTCTGTGCCTAGAGCTTCTTGAAAAAGAAACAAACCATAGAGACAAAACTGAGAACTATTTTATTTTGTCAAGTTTCAAAGAGATACTACAAACCATGTTGGATTAATAGTTCCAAATTAATCTATCTATATAGGAGAGAACAAAGTGAAACCTAAAAATAAAAACTGCTACTCAAAACGAACGCTTCAAACTCGAAGAACACAATTTGGTGAGCCAAGTGGGATTGGTGTGCTGATCATTACCCACAAGTATCATCAAGATTGGGTGAAAAAATATTATCTTGTATTTCGGAAACTCGTTATTTCTTAGAAGATTGTGAAACCCTTCAATGAAAGTGCTTTTCCACAGTCTGTGCCAAGGGCTACTTGAAGAGGAAACAAACCATAGAGACAAAACTCAAAACTCCTTTATTTTATGAAACTTCAAAGAGGTACTAAAAACCATGTTGGATTTAGAGTTCCAAATTCATCTATCTATATAGCAGAGAACTGAGTGAAACCTAAAAATAAAAACTGCTACTGTAAACGAACGCTTCAACCTCGAAGAACAAAATTAGGTGAGCCATGTGGGATTTGTGTACGTCATTAACACCAAGTATCATCAAGATTGGGTGAAACAATGTTTGCTGGTAATTCGGAAATTCGTAATTTCTTGGAAGCTTGGCAACCCCTCTCAATGAAAGTGCTTTTCCTCTCTTTCTGCTTAAATCTACTTGAAGAGGAAACAAATCATAGAGACAAAACTGAGAACTCCTTTATTTTGTCAAGTTTCAAAGAGCTACTACAAACCATGTTGGATTTAGAGTTCCAAATTAATATATCTATATAGGAGAGAACAGAGGGACACGTAAAAATATAAACTGCTACTGTAAACGAAGGCTTCAACCTAGAAGAACCAAATTTGTTGAGTCAAGTGGGATTTGTGTACTGATCATTACCACCAAGTATCATCAAGATTGGGTGAAAAAATATTTGCTGGTATTTTG
Organism: Callospermophilus lateralis; assembly: GCF_048772815.1. Lineage (NCBI taxonomy): Eukaryota > Metazoa > Chordata > Mammalia > Rodentia > Sciuridae > Callospermophilus > Callospermophilus lateralis. The sequence goes on along the minus strand of NW_027515767.1, from coordinate 19,931 downwards.
GAAACTCGTTATATCTTAGAGGATTGGGATACCCTCTCAATGGAAGTTCTTTTCCACAGTCTGTGCGTAGGGCTACTTGAAGAGGAAACAAACCATACAGACAAAACTGAGAAATATTTTAATTTGGTCAAGTTTCAAAGAGCTACTACAAACCAAGTTAGATTTAGAGTTCCAAATTCATCTATTTATATAGAAGAGAACAGAGTGAAACCTAAATATAAAAACTGCTACTTAGACGAACGCTTCAAACTAGAACAAAATTTGGTGAGTCAAGTGGGATTTGTGTACTGATCATTACCACCAAGTATCATCAAGATTGGGTGAAAAAATATTTGCTGGTATTTAGGAAACTCGTTATTTCTTAGAAGCAAGGCAACCCCTCTCAAAAAAAGTGCTTTTCCACAGTATTTGCTTAGGGCTACTTGAAGAAGAAACAAACCATAGGGGCAAAACTGAGAACTCTTTTATTTTGTCACGTTTGAAAGAGCTACTACAAACCATGTTGGATTTAGAGTTCCAAATTCATGTACCTATATAGGAGAGCAGAGGGAAACCTAAATATAAAACTTCTACTGTAGACGAACGCTTCAACCTGGAAGAACAGAATTTGGTGAGCCATGTGGGATTTGTGTCCTGATCATTAACACCAAGTATCATCAAGATTGGGTAAAAAAATATTTGCTGATATTTCGGAAACTCGTTATTTCTTAGAAGCTTGGCATCGCCTCTCAATTAAACTGCTTTTCCACAGTCTCTGCCTAGGGCTACTTGAAGAGGAAACAAACCGTTGAGACAAAACTGAGAAGTACTTTATTTAGTCAAGTTTCAAAGAGATTCTACAAACCATGTTGGATTTAGAGTTCCAAATTCATCTATCTATATAGGAGAGAACAGAGGGAAACCTAAAAATATAAACTGCTACTGTAAACGAACGCTTCAACCTAGAAGACCAAAATTTGGTGAGTCAAGTGGGATTTTTGTACCGATCATTACCACCAAGTATCCTCAAGATAGGGTGAAAAAATATTTGCTGGTGTTTCGGCAACTCGTTATTTCTTGGAAGCTTGGTAACCCCTTTCAATGAAAGTACTTTTCCACAGTCTCTGCTTAGGGCTACTTGAAGAGAAAACAAATCATAGAGACAAAACGGAGAACTCCTTTATTTTGTCAAGTTTCAAAGAGTGACTACAAACCATGTTGGATTTAGAGTTCCAAATTCATCTATCTATGTAGGAGAGAACAGAGGGAAACCTAAATAAAAAAACGACTACTGTAGACGAACGCTTCAACCTAAAAGAACACAATTTGGTGAGCCAAGTGGGATTTGTGTACTGATCATCACTACCACGTATCATCAAGATTGCATGAAAAAATATTTGCTGGTATTTCAGAAACACGTTATTTCTTTGAAGCTTGGCAACCCCTCTCAATGAATGTGCTTTTCCCCAGTCGTTGCCTAGTGCTATTTGAAGAGGAAACAAACCATAGAGACAAAACTGAGAACATTTTTATTTTGTCAAGTTTCAAAGAGCTACTACAAACCATGTTGGATTTAGAGTTCCAAATTCATCTATCTATGTAGGAGAGAACAGAGGGAAACCTAAAAATAAAAACTGCTCTTCTAAACGAACGCTAAAACCTAGTAGAGCAAAATTTGGTGAGCCAAGTGGGATTTGTGTACTTGTAATTACCACTAAGAATCATCAAGATTGGGTGAAAAAATATTTTCCGGTATTTCGGAAACCCGTAATTATTTGTGAGCTTGGCAAACCCTTTCAATGAAAGTGCTTTTCCACAGTCTCTGCTTAGGGCTACTTGAAGTGGACAAATCATAGAGACAAAACTGAGAACTCCTTTATATTGTCAAGTTTCAAAGAGCTACTACAAACCATGCTGGATTTAGAGTTCCAAATTCATCTATCTATATAGGAGAGAGCAGAGGGACACCTAAAAATATAAACTGCTACTGTAAATGAACGCTTCAACCTAGAACAACAAAATTTGGTGAGCCAAGTGGGATTTGTGTACTTGTCATTACCACCAAGTATCATCAAGGTTGGGTGAAAAAATATTTGCTGGTATTCCGGAAACTCGTCATTTCTTAGAAGCCTGGCAACCCCTCTCAATGAAAGTTCTTTTCCACAGTCTCTGCCTAGTGCTACTTGAAGAGGAAACAAAACATAGGGACAAAACTGAGAAATTCTTCATTTTGTCAAGTTTCAAAGAGCTACTAAAATCCATGTTGGATTTGAATTCCAAATTCATCTATCTATATAAAAAAGAACAGAGTGAAACCTAAAAATAAAAACTGCTACTGTAAACGAACGCTTTAACCTAGAAGAAAAAAATGGGGTGAGCCAAGTGCGATTTGTGTACTGATCATTACCACGACGTATCATCAAGATTGGGTGAAAAAATATTTGCTGGTATTTCGAAAACTCGTTATTTCTTAGAAGCTTGGCAACCCCTCTCAATGGCTTTTCCACAGTCTGTGCATAGGGCTACTTGAAGAGGAAACAATCCATAGAGACATAACTGAGAACTCCTTTATTTTGTCAAGTTTCAAGAGCTACTACAAAACATGTTTTGTTTAGAGTTCCAAATTCTTCTATGTATATAGGAGACAACAGAGTGAAACCTAAAAATAAAAACTGCTACTGTAAACGAACGCTTCAACCTAGAAGAACAAAATTTGGTGAGCCAAGTGGGATTTGTGTACTTGTCATCACCCACAAGTATCATCAAGATTGGGTGAAAAAATATTTGCTGGTATTTCAGAAACACGTAATTTCTTGGAAGCTTGGCAACCCATTTCTATGGAAGTGTTTTCCACAGTCTCTGCCTGGGCTACTTGAAGAGGAAACAAAACATAGAGACAAAACTGAGCACTAATTTTTGTCAAGTTTCAAAGAGCTACTACAAATCTTGTTGTATTTAGAGTTCCAAATTCATCTATCTATATAGGAGAGAACAAAGTGAAACCTAAAAATAAAAACTGCTACTGTAAACGAACGCTTCAACCTAGAACAACAAAATTTGGTGAGCCAAGTGGGATTTGTGTACCGATCATTACCACCATGTATCATCAAGATTGGGTGAAAAAATATTTGCTGGTATTTCGGAAACTCGTTATTTCTTTTACGCTTGGCAACTCCTTTCAATTAAAGTGCTTTTCCACAGTCTCTGCTTAGGGCTACTTGAAGAGGAAACAAATCATAGAGACAAAACTGAGAACTACTTTTTTTTGTCAAGTTTCAAAGCGCTACTACAAACCATGCTGGATTTAGAGTTCCAAATTCATCTATCTATATCGGAGAGAACAGAGGGACACCTAAAAATATAAACTGCTACTGTAAACAAACGCTTCAACCTAGAAGAACACAGTTTGGTGAGTCAAGTGGGATTTGTGTACTGATCATCACCACCAAGTATCATCAAGATTGGGTGAAAAAATATTTGCTGGTATTTTGGAAACTCGTTATTTCTTAGAAGCTTGGCAACCCCTCTCAATGAAAGTGCTTTTCCACAGTCTGTGCCTAGGGCTACTTGAAGAGGAATCAAACCATAGAGACAAAACTGAGAACTCCTTTATTTTTTCAAGTTTCAAAGAGCTACTAAAAATCATGTTGGATTTAGAGTTCCAAATTCATCTATCTATATAGGAGAGAACAGAGTGAGACCTAAAAATAAAAACTGCTACTGTAAACGAACGCTTCAACATAGAAGAACAAAATTTGGTGAGTCAAGTGGGATTTGTGTACTTGTCATTAACACCAAGTATCATCAAGATTGGGTGAAACAATATATGCTGGTATTTCGGAAACTCATAATTTCTTGGAAGCATGGCAATCAATTTCAATGAAAGTGCTTTTCCACAGTCTCTGCTTAGGGCTACTTGAAGAGGAAACAAATCATAGAGACAAAACTGAGAACTCCTTTATTTTGTCAATTTTCAAAGAGCTACTACAAACCATGTTGGATTTAGTGTTCCAAATTCATCTAACTATATAGGAGAGAACAGAGGGAAACCTAAAAATATAAACTGCTACTGTAAACGAACGCTTCAACGTAGAAGAACAAAATTTGGTGAGCCAAGTGGAATTTGTGTACTTGTAATTACCACCAAGTATCATCAAGTTTGGGTGAAAAAATATTTGCCGGTATTTCGGAAACTCGTAGTTTCTTGGAAGCTTGGCAACCTCTTTCAATGAAAGTGCTTTTCCTCAGTCTCTGCTTAGGGCTACTTGAAGAGGAAACAACCATACAGAAAAAATTGAGTACTCCTTTATTTTTTCAAGTTGCAAAGAGCTACTACAAACCATGTTGGATTTAGAGTTCCAAATTCATCTATCTATATAGGAGAGAACAGAGGGACACATTAAAATATAAAATGCAACTGTAAACGAACGCTTCAACCTAGAAGAACCAAATTTGGTGAGTCAAGTGGGATTTGTGTACTGATCATTACCGCCAAGTATCATCAATATTGGGTGAAAAAATATTTGCTGGTATTTCGAAAACTCATTATTTCTTTAAAGCTTGGCAACCCCTCTCAATGAAAGTGCTTTTCCACAGTCTGTGCCTAGAGCTTCTTGAAAAAGAAACAAACCATAGAGACAAAACTGAGAACTATTTTATTTTGTCAAGTTTCAAAGAGATACTACAAACCATGTTGGATTAATAGTTCCAAATTAATCTATCTATATAGGAGAGAACAAAGTGAAACCTAAAAATAAAAACTGCTACTCAAAACGAACGCTTCAAACTCGAAGAACACAATTTGGTGAGCCAAGTGGGATTGGTGTGCTGATCATTACCCACAAGTATCATCAAGATTGGGTGAAAAAATATTATCTTGTATTTCGGAAACTCGTTATTTCTTAGAAGATTGTGAAACCCTTCAATGAAAGTGCTTTTCCACAGTCTGTGCCAAGGGCTACTTGAAGAGGAAACAAACCATAGAGACAAAACTCAAAACTCCTTTATTTTATGAAACTTCAAAGAGGTACTAAAAACCATGTTGGATTTAGAGTTCCAAATTCATCTATCTATATAGCAGAGAACTGAGTGAAACCTAAAAATAAAAACTGCTACTGTAAACGAACGCTTCAACCTCGAAGAACAAAATTAGGTGAGCCATGTGGGATTTGTGTACGTCATTAACACCAAGTATCATCAAGATTGGGTGAAACAATGTTTGCTGGTAATTCGGAAATTCGTAATTTCTTGGAAGCTTGGCAACCCCTCTCAATGAAAGTGCTTTTCCTCTCTTTCTGCTTAAATCTACTTGAAGAGGAAACAAATCATAGAGACAAAACTGAGAACTCCTTTATTTTGTCAAGTTTCAAAGAGCTACTACAAACCATGTTGGATTTAGAGTTCCAAATTAATATATCTATATAGGAGAGAACAGAGGGACACGTAAAAATATAAACTGCTACTGTAAACGAAGGCTTCAACCTAGAAGAACCAAATTTGTTGAGTCAAGTGGGATTTGTGTACTGATCATTACCACCAAGTATCATCAAGATTGGGTGAAAAAATATTTGCTGGTATTTTGGAAACTCGTTATATCTTAGAGGATTGGGATACCCTCTCAATGGAAGTTCTTTTCCACAGTCTGTGCGTAGGGCTACTTGAAGAGGAAACAAACCATACAGACAAAACTGAGAAATATTTTAATTTGGTCAAGTTTCAAAGAGCTACTACAAACCAAGTTAGATTTAGAGTTCCAAATTCATCTATTTATATAGAAGAGAACAGAGTGAAACCTAAATATAAAAACTGCTACTTAGACGAACGCTTCAAACTAGAACAAAATTTGGTGAGTCAAGTGGGATTTGTGTACTGATCATTACCACCAAGTATCATCAAGATTGGGTGAAAAAATATTCGCTGGTATTTAGGAAACTCGTTATTTCTTAGAAGCAAGGCAACCCCTCTCAAAAAAAGTGCTTTTCCACAGTATTTGCTTAGGGCTAGTTGAAGAAGAAACAAACCATAGGGGCAAAACTGAGAACTCTTTTATTTTGTCACGTTTGAAAGAGCTACTACAAACCATGTTGGATTTAGAGTTCCAAATTCATCTATCTATATAGGATAGAACAGAGTGAAACCTAAAAATAAAAACTGCTACTGTAAACGAACGCTTCAACCTAGAAGAACAAAATTTGGTGAGCCAAGAGGGATTTGTGTACTTGTTATTACCACCAAGTATCATCAAGATTGGGTGAAAAAATATTTGCTGGAATTTCGGAAACTCGAAATTTCTTGGAAGCTTGGCAAACCCTTTCAAAGAAAGTGCTTTTCCACAGTCTCTGCTTAGGGCTACTGGAAGAGGAAACAAATCATAGAGACAAAACTGAGAACTCCTTTACGTTGTCAAGTTTCAAAGAGCTACTACAAACGAAGTTGAATTTAGAGTTCCAAATTCATCTATCTATATAGGAGATAACAGAGGGACACCTAAAAATATAAACTGCTACTGTAAACGAACGCTTCAACCTAAATGAACAAAATAGGGTGAGTCAAGTGGGATTTGTCTACTGATCATTACCACCAAGTATCATCAAGATTGGGTGAAAAAATATTTGCTGGTATTTTGGAAACTCGTTATTACTTAGAAGCTTGGCAACCCCTCTCAATGAAAGTGCTTTTCCAAAGTCTGTGCCTAGGGCTACTTGAAGAGGAAACAAACCATAGAGACAAAACTGAGAACTCCTTTATTTTGTCAAGTTTCAAAGAGCTACTACAAACCATGTTGGATTTAGAGTTCCAAATTCATCTATCTATGTAGAAGAGAACAGAGTGAAACGTAAATATAAAAACTGCTACTGTGAGATGAACGCTTCAACCTGGAAGAACAAAATTTAGAGAGCCAAGTGGGATTGGTGTGCTGATCATTACCCCCAAGTATCATCAAGATTGGGTGAAAAATATTTGCTGGTATTTCGGAAACTCTTTATTTCTTAGAAGCCTGGGATACCCTCTCATGGACGTGCTTTTCCACAGTCTGTGCCTAGGGCTACTTGAAGAGGAAACAAACCATAGAGACAAAACTGAGAACTCCTTTATTTTGTCAAGTTTCAAAGAGCTACTACAAACCATGTTGGATTTAGAGTTCCAAATTCATCTATCTATGTAGAAGAGAACAGAGTGAAACGTAAATATAAAAACTGCTACTGTGAGATGAACGCTTCAACCTGGAAGAACAAAATTTGGAGAGCCAAGTGGGATTGGTGTGCTGATCATTACCCCCAAGTATCATCAAGATTGGGTGAAAAATATTTGCTGGTATTTCGGAAACTCGTTATTTCTTAGAAGCCTGGGATACCCTCTCAATGGACGTGCTTTTCCACAGTCTGTGCCTAGGGCTACTTGAAGAGGAAACAAACCATAGAGACAAAACTGAGAACTCCTTTATTTTATGAAGTTTCAAAGAGCTACTACAAACCATGTTGGATTTAGAGTTCCAAATTCATCTATCTATATAGGAGAGAACAGAGTGAAACCTAAAAATAAAAACTGCTTCTGTAAAGGAACGCTTCAACCTAGAAGAACACAATTGGTTAGTGAAGTAAGATTTGTGTAATGATCATTACCACCAAGTATCATCAAGATTGGGTGAAAAAATATTTGCTGGTATTTCGGAAACTCGTTATTTCTTAGAAGCTTGGCAACCCCTCTCAATGAAAGTGCTTTTCCACAGTCTGTGCCTAGGGCTACTTGAAGAAGAAACAAACCATAGAGACAAAACTGAGAAGTATTTTATTTTGTCAAGTTTCAGAGAGCTACTGCGAACCATGTTGGATTTAGAGTTCCAAATTCATCTCTCTATATAGGATAGAACAGAGTGAAACCTAAAAATAAAAACTGCTACTGTAGACGAAAGATTCAACCTAGAAGAACAAAATTTGGTGAGCCAAGTGTGATTTGTGTAATTGTCATTATCACAAATTATCATCAAGATTGGGTGAAAAAATATTTGCTGATATTTCGGAAACTCGTAATTTCTTGGAAGCTTGGCAACCCCTTTCAATGAAAGTTCTTTTCCACAGTTTCTGCTTAGGGCTACTTGAAGAGGAATCAAATCATAGACACAAAACTGAGAACTCGTTTATTTTGTCAAGTTTCAAAGAGCTACTACAAACCATGTTGGATTTAGGTTTCCAAATTCATCTATCTATATAGAATAAAACAGAGTTATAACTAAATATAAAAACTACTCATATAGACGAACGATTCAACCTAGAAGAACAAAATTTGGTGAGCCAAGTGAAACTGGTGTACTGATCATTACCCCTAAGTATCAACAAGATTGGGTGAAAAAATATTTGCTGGTATTTCGGAAACTCGTTATTTCTTAGAAGCTTGGCAACCCCTCTCAATGAAAGTGCTTTTCCACAGTCTGTGCCTAGGGCTACTTGAAGAGGAAACAAACCATAGAGACCAAACTGAGAACTCCTTTATTTTGTCAAGTTACAAAAGCTACTACAAACCAAGTTGGATTTAGAGTTCCAAATTCATCCATCTATATCGAAGAGAACAGAGTGAAACCTAAAAATAAAAACTGCTACTGTAAACGAACGCTTCAACCTAGAAGAACAAAATTTGGTGAGTAAAGTGGGATTTGTGTACCGATCAATACCACCACGTATCATCAAGATTGGGTGAAAAAATATTTGCTGGTATTTCGGAAACTCGTTATTTCTTAGAAGCTTGGCAACCCCTTTCAATGAAAGTGCTTTTCCACAGTTAGTAACTAGGGCTATTTCAAGAGGAAAGAAACCATAGAGACAAAACTGAGAACTCCTTTATTTAGTCAAGTTTCAAAGAGCTACTACAAACCATGTTGGATTTAGTGTTCCAAATTAATCTATCTATATAGGAGAGAACAATGTGAAACCTAAAAATAAAAACTGCTACTGTAAAAGAACGCTTCAACATAGAAGAACACAATTTGGTGAGCCAAGTGGCATTTGTGTACTGATCATTACCACCACGTATCATCAAGATTGGGTGAAAAAATATTTGCTGGTATTTCGGAAACTCGTTATTTTTTAGAAGCTTGGAAACCTCTCTCAATGAAAGTGCTTTTCCACAGTCTGTGCCTAGGGCTACTTGAATAGGAAACAAACCATAGAGACAAAAGTGAGAACTCCTTTATTTTGTCAAGTTTCAAAGAGCTTCTACAAACCATGTTGGATTTAGAGTTCCAAATTCATCTATCTATATAGGAGAGAACAGAGGGAAACCTAAAAATAAAAACTGCTACTGTAAACGAACGCTTCAACCTAGAAGAACAAAATTTGGTGAGTAAAGTGGGATTTGTGGACCGATCATTACGACCACGTATCATCAAGATTGGGTGAAAAAATATTTGCTGATATTTGGAAACTCGTAATTTCTTGGTAGCTTGGCAACCCCTTTTAATGAAAGTGCTTTTCCACACTCTCTGCTTAGGGCTACTTGAAGAAAAAAAAAACCATAGAGACAAAACTGATAACTACTTTTTTTGTCAAGTTTCTAAGAGCTACTACAAACCATGTTGGATTTAGAGTTCCAAATTCATGTACCTATATAGGAGAGCAGAGGGAAACCTAAATATAAAACTTCTACTGTAGACGAACGCTTCAACCTGGAAGAACAGAATTTGGTGAGCCATGTGGGATTTGTGTCCTGATCATTAACACCAAGTATCATCAAGATTGGGTAAAAAAATATTTGCTGATATTTCGGAAACTCGTTATTTCTTAGAAGCTTGGCATCGCCTCTCAATTAAACTGCTTTTCCACAGTCTCTGCCTAGGGCTACTTGAAGAGGAAACAAACCGTTGAGACAAAACTGAGAAGTACTTTATTTAGTCAAGTTTCAAAGAGATTCTACAAACCATGTTGGATTTAGAGTTCCAAATTCATCTATCTATATAGGAGAGAACAGAGGGAAACCTAAAAATATAAACTGCTACTGTAAACGAACGCTTCAACCTAGAAGACCAAAATTTGGTGAGTCAAGTGGGATTTTTGTACCGATCATTACCACCAAGTATCCTCAAGATAGGGTGAAAAAATATTTGCTGGTGTTTCGGCAACTCGTTATTTCTTGGAAGCTTGGTAACCCCTTTCAATGAAAGTACTTTTCCACAGTCTCTGCTTAGGGCTACTTGAAGAGAAAACAAATCATAGAGACAAAACGGAGAACTCCTTTATTTTGTCAAGTTTCAAAGAGTGACTACAAACCATGTTGGATTTAGAGTTCCAAATTCATCTATCTATGTAGGAGAGAACAGAGGGAAACCTAAATAAAAAAACGACTACTGTAGACGAACGCTTCAACCTAAAAGAACACAATTTGGTGAGCCAAGTGGGATTTGTGTACTGATCATCACTACCACGTATCATCAAGATTGCATGAAAAAATATTTGCTGGTATTTCAGAAACACGTTATTTCTTTGAAGCTTGGCAACCCCTCTCAATGAATGTGCTTTTCCCCAGTCGTTGCCTAGTGCTATTTGAAGAGGAAACAAACCATAGAGACAAAACTGAGAACATTTTTATTTTGTCAAGTTTCAAAGAGCTACTACAAACCATGTTGGATTTAGAGTTCCAAATTCATCTATCTATGTAGGAGAGAACAGAGGGAAACCTAAAAATAAAAACTGCTCTTGTAAACGAACGCTAAAACCTAGTAGAGCAAAATTTGGTGAGCCAAGTGGGATTTGTGTACTTGTAATTACCACTAAGAATCATCAAGATTGGGTGAAAAAATATTTTCCGGTATTTCGGAAACCCGTAATTATTTGTGAGCTTGGCAAACCCTTTCAATGAAAGTGCTTTTCCACAGTCTCTGCTTAGGGCTACTTGAAGTGGACAAATCATAGAGACAAAACTGAGAACTCCTTTATATTGTCAAGTTTCAAAGAGCTACTACAAACCATGCTGGATTTAGAGTTCCAAATTCATCTATCTATATAGGAGAGAGCAGAGGGACACCTAAAAATATAAACTGCTACTGTAAATGAACGCTTCAACCTAGAACAACAAAATTTGGTGAGCCAAGTGGGATTTGTGTACTTGTCATTACCACCAAGTATCATCAAGGTTGGGTGAAAAAATATTTGCTGGTATTCCGGAAACTCGTCATTTCTTAGAAGCCTGGCAACCCCTCTCAATGAAAGTTCTTTTCCACAGTCTCTGCCTAGTGCTACTTGAAGAGGAAACAAAACATAGGGACAAAACTGAGAAATTCTTCATTTTGTCAAGTTTCAAAGAGCTACTAAAATCCATGTTGGATTTGAATTCCAAATTCATCTATCTATATAAAAAAGAACAGAGTGAAACCTAAAAATAAAAACTGCTACTGTAAACGAACGCTTTAACCTAGAAGAAAAAAATGGGGTGAGCCAAGTGCGATTTGTGTACTGATCATTACCACGACGTATCATCAAGATTGGGTGAAAAAATATTTGCTGGTATTTCGAAAACTCGTTATTTCTTAGAAGCTTGGCAACCCCTCTCAATGAAAATGCTTTTCCACAGTCTGTGCATAGGGCTACTTGAAGAGGAAACAATCCATAGAGACATAACTGAGAACTCCTTTATTTTGTCAAGTTTCAAGAGCTACTACAAAACATGTTTTGTTTAGAGTTCCAAATTCTTCTATGTATATAGGAGACAACAGAGTGAAACCTAAAAATAAAAACTGCTACTGTAAACGAACGCTTCAACCTAGAAGAACAAAATTTGGTGAGCCAAGTGGGATTTGTGTACTTGTCATCACCCACAAGTATCATCAAGATTGGGTGAAAAAATATTTGCTGGTATTTCAGAAACACGTAATTTCTTGGAAGCTTGGCAACCCATTTCTATGGAAGTGTTTTCCACAGTCTCTGCCTGGGCTACTTGAAGAGGAAACAAAACATAGAGACAAAACTGAGCACTAATTTTTGTCAAGTTTCAAAGAGCTACTACAAATCTTGTTGTATTTAGAGTTCCAAATTCATCTATCTATATAGGAGAGAACAAAGTGAAACCTAAAAATAAAAACTGCTACTGTAAACGAACGCTTCAACCTAGAACAACAAAATTTGGTGAGCCAAGTGGGATTTGTGTACCGATCATTACCACCATGTATCATCAAGAGTGGGTGAAAAAATATTTGCTGGTATTTCGGAAACTCGTTATTTCTTTTACGCTTGGCAACTCCTTTCAATGAAAGTGCTTTTCCACAGTCTCTGCTTAGGGCTACTTGAAGAGGAAACAAATCATAGAGACAAAACTGAGAACTACTTTATTTTGTCAAGTTTCAAAGCGCTACTACAAACCATGCTGGATTTAGAGTTCCAAATTCAGCTATCTATATCGGAGAGAACAGAGGGACACCTAAAAATACAAACTGCTACTGTAAACGAACGCTTCAACCTAGAAAAACACAGTTTGGTGAGTCAAGTGGGATTTTTGTACTGATCATCACCACCAAGTATCATCAAGATTGGGTGAAAAAATATTTGCTGGTATTTTGGAAACTCGTTATTTCTTAGAAGCTTGGCAACCCCTCTCAATGAAAGTGCTTTTCCACAATCTGTGCCTAGGGCTACTTGAAGAGGAATCAAACCATAGAGACAAAACTGAGAACTCCTTTATTTTGTCAAGTTTCAAAGAGCTACTAAAAATCATGTTGGATTTAGAGTCCCAAATTCATCTATCTATATAGGAGAGAACAGAGTGAGACCTAAAAATAAAAACTGCTACTGTAAACGAACGCTTCAACATAGAAGAACAAAATTTGGTGAGTCAAGTGGGATTTTTGTACTTGTCATTAACACCAAGTATCATCAAGATTGGGTGAAACAATATTTGCTGGTATTTCGGAAACTCGTAATTTCTTGGAAGCATGGCAACCAATTTCAATGAAAGTGCTTTTCCACAGTCTCTGCTTAGGGCTACTTGAAGAGGAAACAAATCATAGAGACAAAACTGAGAACTCCTTTATTTTGTCAAGTTTCAAGTGCTACTACAAACCATGTTGGATTTAGAGTTCCAAATTCATCTAACTATATAGGAGAGAACAGAGGGAAACCTAAAAATATAAACTGCTACTGTAAACGAACGCTTCAACGAAGAAGAACAAAATTTGGTGAGCCAAGTGGAATTTGTGTACTTGTAATTACCACCAAGTATCATCAAGTTTGGGTGAAAAAATATTTGCCGGTATTTTGGAAACTCGTAGTTTCTTGGAAGCTTGGCAACCTCTTTCAATGAAAGTGCTTTTCCTCAGTCTCTGCTTAGGGCTACTTGAAGAGGAAACAACCATACAGAAAAAACTGAGTACTCCTTTATTTTGTCAAGTTTCAAAGAGCTACTACAAACCATGTTGGATTTAGAGTTCCAAATTCATCTATCTATATAGGAGAGAACAGAGGGACACATTAAAATATAAAATGCAACTGTAAACGAACGCTTCAACCTAGAAGAACCAAATTTGGTGAGTCAAGTGGGATTTGTGTACTGATCATTACCGCCAAGTATCATCAATATTGGGTGAAAAAATATTTGCTGGTATTTCGAAAACTCATTATTTCTTTAAAGCTTGGCAACCCCTCTCAATGAAAGTGCTTTTCCACAGTCTGTGCCTAGAGCTTCTTGAAAAAAGAAACAAACCATAGAGACAAAACTGAGAACTATTTTATTTTGTCAAGTTTCAAAGAGATACTACAAACCATGTTGGATTAATAGTTCCAAATTCATCTATCTATATAGGAGAGAACAAAGTGAAACCTAAAAATAAAAACTGCTACTCTAAACGAACGCTTCAAACTCGAAGAACAAAATTTGGTGAGCCAAGTGAAATTGGTGTGCTGATCATTACCCACAAGTATCATCAAGATTGGGTGAAAAAATATTATCTTGTATTTCGGAAACTCGTTATTTCTTAGAAGCTTGTGAAACCCTTCAATGAAAGTGCTTTTCCACAGTCTGTGCCAAGGGCTACTTGAAGAGGAAACAAACCATAGAGACAAAACTCAAAACTCCTTTATTTTATGAAACTTCAAAGAGGTATTAAAAACCATGTTGGATTTAGAGTTCCAAATTCATCTATCTATATAGCAGAGAACTGAGTGAAACCTAAAAATAAAAACTGCTACTGTAAACGAACGCTTCAACCTCGAAGAACAAAATTAGGTGAGCCATGTGGGATTTGTGTACGTCATTAACACCAAGTATCATCAAGATTGGGTGAAACAATGTTTGCTGGTAATTCGGAAATTCGTTATTTCTTGGAAGCTTGGCAACCCCTCTCAATGAAAGTGCTTTTCCTCTCTTTCTGCTTAAGGCTACTTGAAGAGGAAACAAATCATAGAGACAAAACTGAGAACTCCTTTATTTTGTCAAGTTTCAAAGAGCTACTACAAACCATGTTGGATTTAGAGTTCCAAATTAATATATCTATGTAGGAGAGAACAGAGGGACACGTAAAAATATAAACTGCTACTGTAAACGAAGGCTTCAACCTAGAAGAACCAAATTTGTTGAGTCAAGTGGGATTTGTGTACTGATCATTACCACCAAGTGTCATCAAGATTGGGTGAAAAAATATTTGCTGGTATTTTGGAAACTCGTTATTTCTTAGAGGCTTGGGATACCCTCTCAATGGAAGTTCTTTTCCACAGTCTGTGCGTAGGGCTACTTGAAGAGGAAACAAACCATACAGACAAAACTGAGAAATCCTTTATTTTGTCAAGTTTCAAAGAGCTAGTACAAACCAAGTTGGATTTAGAGTTCCAAATTCATCTATTTATATAGAAGAGAACAGAGTGAAACCTAAATATAAAAACTGCTACTTAGACGAACGCTTCAAACTAGAACAAAATTTGGTGAGTCAAGTGGGATTTGTGTACTGATCATTACCACCAAGTATCATCAAGATTGGGTGAAAAAATATTTGCTGGTATTTAGGAAACTCGTTATTGCTTAGAAGCAAGGCAACCCCTCTCAAAAAAAGTGCTTTTCCACAGTATTTGCTTAGGGCTACTTGAAGAAGAAACAAACCATAGGGGCAAAACTGAGAACTCTTTTATTTTGTCAAGTTTCAAAGAGCTACTACAAACCATGTTGGATTTAGAGTTCCAAATTCATCTATCTATATAGGATAGAACAGAGTGAAACCTAAAAATAAAAACTGCTACTGTAAACGAACGCTTCAACCTAGAAGAACAAAATTTGGTGAGCCAAGAGGGATTTGTGTACTTGTTATTACCACCAAGTATCATCAAGATTGGGTGAAAAAATATTTGCTGGAATTTCGGAAACTCGAAATTTCTTGGAAGCTTGGCAAACCCTTTCAAAGAAAGTGCTTTTCCACAGTCTCTGCTTAGGGCTACTGGAAGAGGAAACAAATCATAGAGACAAAACTGAGAACTCCTTTACGTTGTCAAGTTTCAAAGAGCTACTACAAACGAAGTTGAATTTAGAGTTCCAAATTCATCTATCTATATAGGAGAGAACAGAGGGACACCTAAAAATATAAACTGCTACTGTAAACGAACGCTTCAACCTAAATGAAGAAAATAGGGTGAGTCAAGTGGGATTTGTGTACTGATCATTACCACCAAGTATCATCAAGATTGGGTGAAAAAATATTTGCTGGTATTTTGGAAACTCGTTATTACTTAGAAGCTTGGCAACCCCTCTCAATGAAAGTGCTTTTCTAAAGTCTGTGCCTAGGGCTAGTTGAAGAGGAAACAAACCATAGAGACAAAACTGAGAACTCCTTTATTTTGTCAAGTTTCAAAGAGCTACTACAAACCATGTTGGATTTAGAGTTCCAAATTCATCTCTCTATGTAGAAGAGAACAGAGTGAAACGTAAATATAAAAACTGCTACTGTGAGATGAACGCTTCAACCTGGAAGAACAAAATTTGGAGAGCCAAGTGGGATTGGTGTGCTGATCATTACCCCCAAGTATCATCAAGATTGGGTGAAAAATATTTGCTGGTATTTCGGAAACTCGTTATTTCTTAGAAGCCTGGGATACCCTCTCAATGGACGTGCTTTTCCACAGTCTGTGCCTAGGGCTACTTGAAGAGGAAACAAACCATAGAGACAAAACTGAGAACTCCTTTATTTTATGAAGTTTCAAAGAGCTACTACAAACCATGTTGGATTTAGAGTTCCAAATTCATCTATCTATATAGGAGAGAACAGAGTGAAACCTAAAAATAAAAACTGCTTCTGTAAAGGAACGCTTCAACCTAGAAGAACACAATTGGTTAGTGAAGTAAGATTTGTGTAATGATCATTACCACCAAGTATCATCAAGTTTGGGTGAAAAAATATTTGCTGGTATTTCGGAAACTCGTTATTTCTTAGAAGCTTGGCAACCCCTCTCAATGAAAGTGCTTTTCCACAGTCTGTGCCTAGGGCTACTTGAAGAAGAAACAAACCATAGAGACAAAACTGAGAAGTATTTTATTTTGTCAAGTTTCAGAGAGCTACTGCGAACCATGTTGGATTTAGAGTTCCAAATTCACCTCTCTATATAGGATAGAACAGAGTGAAACCTAAAAATAAAAACTGCTACTGTAGACGAAAGATTCAACCTAGAAGAACAAAATTTGGTGAGCCAAGTGTGATTTGTGTAATTGTCATTATCACAAATTATCATCAAGATTGGGTGAAAAAATATTTGCTGATATTTCGGAAACTCGTAATTTCTTGGAAGCTTGGCAACCCCTTTCAATGAAAGTTCTTTTCCACAGTTTCTGCTTAGGGCTACTTGAAGAGGAATCAAATCATAGACACAAAACTGAGAACTCGTTTATTTTGTCAAGTTTCAAAGAGCTACTACAAACCATGTTGGATTTAGATTTCCAAATTCATCTATCTATATAGAAGAAAACAGAGTTATAACTAAATATAAAAACTACTCATATAGACGAACGATTCAACCTAGAAGAACAAAATTTGGTGAGCCAAGTGAAACTGGTGTACTGATCATTACCCCTAAGTATCAACAAGATTGGGTGAAAAAATATTTGCTGGTATTTCGGAAACTCGTTATTTCTTAGAAGCTTGGCAACCCCTCTCAATGAAAGTGCTTTTCCACAGTCTGTGCCCTGGGCTACTTGAAGAGGAAACAAACCATAGAGACCAAACTGAGAACTCCTTTATTTTGTCAAGTTACAAAAGCTACTACAAACCAAGTTGGATTTAGAGTTCCAAATTCATCCATCTATATCGAAGAGAACAGAGTGAAACCTAAAAATAAAAACTGCTACTGTAAACGAACGCTTCAACCTAGAAGAACAAAATTTGGTGAGCAAAGTGGGATTTGTGTACCGATCATTACCACCACGTATCATCAAGATTGGGTGAAAAAATATTTGCTGGTATTTCGGAAACTCGTTATTTCTTAGAAGCTTGGCAACCCCTTTCAATGAAAGTGCTTTTCCACAGTTAGTAACTAGGGCTATTTCAAGAGGAAAGAAACCATAGAGACAAAACTGAGAACTCCTTTATTTTGTCAAGTTTCAAAGAGCTTCTACAAACCATGTTGGATTTAGAGTTCCAAATTCATCTATCTATATAGGAGAGAACAGAGGGAAACCTAAAATAAAAACTGCTACTGTAAACGAACGCTTCAACCTAGAAGAACAAAATTTGGTGAGTAATGTGGGATTTGTGGACCGATCATTACGACCACGTATCATCAAGATTGGGTGAAAAAATATTTGCTGGTATTTCGGAAACTCGTAATTTCTTGGTAGCTTGGCAACCCCTTTTAATGAAAGTGCTTTTCCACACTCTCTGCTTAGGGCTACTTGAAGAAAAAAAAAACCATAGAGACAAAACTGATAACTACTTTTTTTGTCAAGTTTCTAAGAGCTACTACAAACCATGTTGGATTTAGAGTTCCAAATTCATGTACCTATATAGGAGAGCAGAGGGAAACCTAAATATAAAACTTCTACTGTATACGAACGCTTCAACCTGGAAGAACAGAATTTGGTGAGCCACGTGGGATTTGTGTCCTGATCATTAACACCAAGTATCATCAAGATTGGGTAAAAAAATATTTGCTGGTATTTCGGAAACTCGTTATTTCTTAGAAGCTTGGCATCGCCTCTCAATTAAACTGCTTTTCCACAGTCTCTACCTAGGGCTACTTGAAGAGGAAACAAACCGTTGAGACAAAACTGAGAAGTACTTTATTTAGTCAAGTTTCAAAGAGATTCTACAAAACCATGTTGGATTTAGAGTTCCAAATTCATCTATCTATATAGGAGAGAACAGAGGGAAACCTAAAAATATAAACTGCTACTGTAAACGAACGCTTCAACCTAGAAGACCAAAATTTGGTGAGTCAAGTGGGATTTTTGTACCCATCATTACCACCAAGTATCCTCAAGATAGGGTGAAAAAATATTTGCTGGTGTTTCGGCAACTCGTTATTTCTTGGAAGCTTGGTAACCCCTTTCAATGAAAGTACTTTTCCACAGTCTCTGCTTAGGGCTACTTGAAGAGAAAACAAATCATAGAGAAAAAACTGAGAACTACTTTTTTTTGTCAAGTTTCAAAGAGCGACTACAAACCATGTTGGATTTAGAGTTCCAAATTCATCTATCTATATAGGAGAGAACAGAGGGAAACCTAAATATAACCACTGCTACTCTAAACTAACGCTTCAACCTAGAAGAACAAAATCTGGTGAGCCAAGTGGGATTTGTGTACCGATCATTACCACCACGTATCATCAATATTGGGTGAAAAAATATTTGCTGGTATTTCGGAAACTCGTTATTTCTTAGAAGTTTGGCAACCCCTCTCAATAAAAGTGCTTTTCTACAGTCTGTGCCTAGGTCTACTTGAAGAGGAAACAAACCATAGAGACAAAACTGAGAAATCCTTTATTTTGTCAAGTTTCAAAGAGCTACTAATAACCATGTTGGATTTAGAGTTCGAAATTCATCTATCTATATAGGAGAGAACAGAGGAAACCTAAAAATATAAACTGCTACTGTAAACGAACGCTTCAACCTAGAAGAACAAAATTTGGTGAGCCAAGTGGGATTTGTGTACCGATCATTAATTCCACGTATCATCAAGATTGGGTGAAAAAATATTTGCTGGTATTTCGGAAACTCGTTATTTCTTAGAAGCTGGGCAACCCCTCTCAATGAAAGTGCTTTTCCACAGTCTCTGATTAGGGCTACTTGAAGATGAAACAAACCATAGAGACAAAACAGAGAACTACTTTTTTTTTGTCAAGTTTCAAAGAGCGACTACAAACCATGTTGGATTTAGAGTTCCAAATTCATCTATCTATATAGGAGAGAACAAAGTGAAACCTAAATATAAAAACGACTACTGTAGACGAACGCTTCAACCTAGATAACAAAATTTGGTGAGCCAAGTGGGATTTGTGTATTGATCATTACCACCAAGTATCATCAAGATTGGGTGAAAAAATATTTGCTGGTATTTCTGAAACTCGTTATTTCTTAGAAGCTTGGCAACCCCTCTCAATGCAAGTGCTTTTCCACAGTCTGTGCCTAGGGCTACTTGAAGAGTAAACAACCATAGAGACAAAACTGAGAACTCCTTTATTTTGTCAAGTTTCAAAGAGCTACTACAAACCATGTTGGATTTAGAGTTCCAAATTCATCTAACTATATAGGAGAGAACAGAGGGAAACCTAAAAATATAAACTGCTACTGTAAACGAACGCTTCAACGTAGAAGAACAAAATTTGGTGAGCCAAGTGGAATTTGTGTACTTGTAATTACCACCAAGTATCATCAACTTTGGGTGAAAAAATATTTGCCGGTATTTCGGAAACTCGTAGTTTCTTGGAAGCCTGGCAACCTCTTTCAATGAAAGTGCTTTTCCTCAGTCTCTTCTTAGGGCTACTTGAAGAGGAAACAACCATACA
>NW_027515766.1:0-71778 GCF_048772815.1 Callospermophilus lateralis | reverse complement strand
AGTTCCAAATTCATCTATCTATATAGGAGAGAACAGAGGGGAACGAAATATAAAAACTGCTACTGTAGACGAATGCTTCATCCTAGAAGAACAAAATTTGGTGAGCCAAGTGGGATTTGGGTACTGATCATTACCACCAAGTATCATCAAGATTGGGTGAAAAAATATTTGCTGGTATTTCGGAAACTCGTAATTTCTTAGAAGCTTGGCAAACCCTCTCAGTGAAAGTGCTTTTCCACATTCTGTGCCTAGGACTTCTTGAAGAGGAACCAAACCATAGAGACAAAACTGAAAACTCCTTTATTTTGTCAAGTTTCAAGGAGCTACTACAAAGCATGTTGGATTTAGTGTTCCAAATTCATCTATCTATATAGGAGAGAACAGAGGGAAACCTAAATATAAAAACTGCTACTGTACAGGAACGCTTCAACCTAGAAGAACAAAATTTGGTAAGCCAAGTGGGATTTGTGTACTGATCATTACGACCAAGTATCATCAAGATTGGGTGAAAAAATATTTGCTGGTATTTCGGAAACTCGTTATTTCTTAGTAGCTTGGCAACCCCTCTCAATGAAAGTGCTTTTGCACAGTGTGTGCCTAGGGCTACTTGAAGAGGAAACAAACCATAGAGACAAAACTGAGAACTCCTTTATTTTGTCAAGTTTCAAAGAGCTACTACAAACCATGTTGGATTTAGAGTTCCAAATTTATCTATCTATATAGGAGAGAACAGAGAGAAACCTAAATATAAAAACTGCTACTGTAGACGAACGCTTCAACCTAGAAGAACGAAATTTGGTGAGCCAAGTGGGACTTGTGTACTGATCATTACCACCAAGTATCATCAAGATTGGGTGAAAAAATATATGCTGGTATTTCGGAAACTCGTTGTTTCTTAGAAGCTTGGCAACCCCTCTCAATGTAAGTGCTTTTCCACAGTCTGTGCCTAGGGCTACTTGAAGAGGAAACAAACCATAGAGAAAAATTTGAGAACTCCTTTATTTTGTCAAGTTTCAAAGAGCTACTACAAAGCATGTTGGATTTAGAGTTCCAAATTCATCTATCTATATATGAGAGAACGGAGTGAACCCTAAATATAAAAACTGATACTGTCGACGAACGCTTTAACCGAGAAGAACAAAAGTTGGTGAGCCAAGTGGGATTTGTGTACTGATCCTTACCACCAAGTATTATCAAGATTGGGTGAAAAAATATTTACTGGTATTTCGGAAACTCGTTATTTCGTAGAAGCTTGGCAACCTCTCTCAATGAAAGTGCTTTCCACAGTCTGTGCCTAGGGCTACTTGAAGAGGAAACAAACCATAGAGACAAAACTGAGAACTCCTTTATTTTGTCAAGGTTCAAAGAGCTACTACAAACCATGTTGGATTTAGAGTTCCAAATTCATCTATCTATATAGGAGAGAACAGAAAGAAACCTAAATATAAAAACTGCTACTGTAGAGGAACGTTTCAAACTAGAAGAACAAAATTTGGTGAGCCAAGTGGGATTAGTGTACTGATCATTACCACCAAGTATCATGAAGATTGGGTGAAAAAATATTTGCTGGTATTTCGGAAACTCGTTATTTCTTAGAAGCTTGGCAACCCCTCTCAATGAAAGTGCTTTTCCACAGTCTGTGCCTAGGGCTACTTGAAGAGGAAACAAATCATAATGTCAAAACTGAGAACTCCTTTATTTTGTCCAGTTTCATAGAGCTACTACAAACCATGTTGGATTTAGTGTTCCAAACTCATCTATCTATATAGGAGAGAACAGAGGGAAACCTAAATATAAAAACTGCTACTGTAAACGAATGCTTCATCCTAGAAGAACAAAATTTGGTGAGCCAAGTGGGATTTGTGTACTGATCATTGCCACCAAGTATCATCAAGTTCGGGTGAAAAAATATTTGCTGGTATTTCGGAAACTCGATATTTCTTAGAAGCTTGGCAACCCATCTCAATGAAAGAGCTTTTCCACAGTCAGTTCCTAGGGCTACTTGAAGAGGAAACAAACCATAGAGACAAAACAGGGAAGTTCTTTATTTTGTCAAGTTTCAAAGAGCTACTACAAACCATGCTGGATTTAGAGTTCCAAATTCATCTATCTATATAGGAGAGATCAGAGGGGAACGAAATATAAAAACTGCTACTGTAGACGAATGCGTCATTATAGAAGAACAAAATTTGGTGAGGCAAGTGGATTTGGGTACTGATCATTACCGCCAAGTATCATCAAGATTGGGTGAAAAAATATTTGCTGGTATTTCGGAAACTCGTAATTTCTTAGAAGCTTGGCAAACCCTCTCAGTGAAAGTGCTTTTCCACATTCTGTGCCTAGGACTTCTTGAAGAGGAACCAAACCATAGAGACAAAACTGAAAACTCCTTTATTTTGTCAAGTTTCAAGGAGCTACTACAAAGCATGTTGGATTTAGAGTTCCAAATTCTTCTATCTATATAGGAGAGAACAGAGGGAAACCTAAATATAAAAACTGCTACTGTACACGAACGCTTCAACCTAGAAGAACAAAATTTGGTAAGCAAGTGGGATTTGTGTACTGATCATTACCACCAAGTATCATCAAGATTGGGTGAAAAAATATTTGCTGGTATTTCGGAAACTCGTTATTTCTTAGTAGCTTGGCAACCCCTCTCAATGAAAGTGCTTTTGCACAGTGTGTGCCTAGGGCTACTTGAAGAGGAAGCAAACCATAGAGACAAAACTGAGAACTCCTTTATTTTGTCAAGTTTCAAAGAGCTACTACAAACCATGTTGGATTTAGAGTTCCAAATTTATCTATCTATATAGGAGAGAACAGAGAGAAACCTAAATATAAAAACTGCTACTGTAGACGAACGCTTCAACCTAGAAGAACGAAATTTGGTGAGCCAAGTGGGACTTGTGTACTGATCATTACCACCAAGTATCATCAAGATTGGGTGAAAAAATATATGCTGGTATTTCGGAAACTCGTTGTTTCTTAGAAGCTTGGCAACCCCTCTCAATGAAAGTGCTTTTCCACAGTCTGTGCCTAAGGCTACTTGAAGAGGAAACAAACCATAGAGACAAAACTGAGAACACCTTTATTTTTTCAAGTTTCAAAGAGCTACTACAAACCATGTTGGATTTAGAGTTCCAAATTCATCTATCTATATATGAGAGAACGGAGTGAACCCTAAATATAAAAACTGATACTGTCGACGAACGCTTTAACCGAGAAGAACAAAAGTTGGTGAGCCAAGTGGGATTTGTGTACTGATCCTTACCACCAAGTATTATCAAGATTGGGTGAAAAAATATTTACTGGTATTTCGGAAACTCGTTATTTCGTAGAAGCTTGGCAACCTCTCTCAATGAAAGTGCTTTCCACAGTCTGTGCCTAGGGCTACTTGAAGAGGAAACAAACCATAGAGACAAAACTGAGAACTCCTTTATTTTGTCAAGGTTCAAAGAGCTACTACAAACCATGTTGGATTTAGAGTTCCAAATTCATCTATCTATATAGGAGAGAACAGAAAGAAACCTAAATATAAAAACTGCTACTGTAGAGGAACGTTTCAAACTAGAAGAACAAAATTTGGTGAGCCAAGTGGGATTAGTGTACTGATCATTACCACCAAGTATCATGAAGATTGGGTGAAAAAATATTTGCTGGTATTTCGGAAACTCGTTATTTCTTAGAAGCTTGGCAACCCCTCTCAATGAAAGTGCTTTTCCACAGTCTGTGCCTAGGGCTACTTGAAGAGGAAACAAATCATAATGTCAAAACTGAGAACTCCTTTATTTTGTCCAGTTTCATAGAGCTACTACAAACCATGTTGGATTTAGTGTTCCAAACTCATCTATCTATATAGGAGAGAACAGAGGGAAACCTAAATATAAAAACTGCTACTGTAAACGAATGCTTCATCCTAGAAGAACAAAATTTGGTGAGCCAAGTGGGATTTGTGTACTGATCATTGCCACCAAGTATCATCAAGTTCGGGTGAAAAAATATTTGCTGGTATTTCGGAAACTCGATATTTCTTAGAAGCTTGGCAACCCATCTCAATGAAAGAGCTTTTCCACAGTCCAGTTCCTAGGGCTACTTGAAGAGGAAACAAACCATAGAGACAAAACAGGGAAGTTCTTTATTTTGTCAAGTTTCAAAGAGCTACTACAAACCATGCTGGATTTAGAGTTCCAAATTCATCTATCTATATAGGAGAGATCAGAGGGGAACGAAATATAAAAACTGCTACTGTAGACGAATGCTTCATTATAGAAGAACAAAATTTGGTGAGGCAAGTGGGATTTGGGTACTGATCATTACCGCCAAGTATCATCAAGATTGGGTGAAAAAATATTTGCTGGTATTTCGGAAACTCGTAATTTCTTAGAAGCTTGGCAAACCCTCTCAGTGAAAGTGCTTTTCCACATTCTGTGCCTAGGACTTCTTGAAGAGGAACCAAACCATAGAGACAAAACTGAAAACTCCTTTATTTTGTCAAGTTTCAAGGAGCTACTACAAAGCATGTTGGATTTAGAGTTCCAAATTCATCTATCTATATAGGAGAGAACAGAGGGAAACCTAAATATAAAAACTGCTACTGTACACGAACGCTTCAACCTAGAAGAACAAAATTTGGTAAGCCAAGTGGGATTTGTGTACTGATCATTACCACCAAGTATCATCAAGATTGGGTGAAAAAATATATGCTGGTATTTCGGAAACTCGTTGTTTCTTAGAAGCTTGGCAACCCCTCTCAATGAAAGTGCTTTTCCACAGTCTGTGCCTAAGGCTACTTGAAGAGGAAACAAACCATAGAGACAAAACTGAGAACACCTTTATTTTTTCAAGTTTCAAAGAGCTACTACAAACCATGTTGGATTTAGAGTTCCAAATTCATCTATCTATATATGAGAGAACGGAGTGAACCCTAAATATAAAAACTGATACTGTCGACGAACGCTTTAACCGAGAAGAACAAAAGTTGGTGAGCCAAGTGGGATTTGTGTACTGATCCTTACCACCAAGTATTATCAAGATTGGGTGAAAAAATATTTACTGGTATTTCGGAAACTCGTTATTTCGTAGAAGCTTGGCAACCTCTCTCAATGAAAGTGCTTTCCACAGTCTGTGCCTAGGGCTACTTGAAGAGGAAACAAACCATAGAGACAAAACTGAGAACTCCTTTATTTTGTCAAGGTTCAAAGAGCTACTACAAACCATGTTGGATTTAGAGTTCCAAATTCATCTATCTATATAGGAGAGAACAGAAAGAAACCTAAATATAAAAACTGCTACTGTAGAGGAACGTTTCAAACTAGAAGAACAAAATTTGGTGAGCCAAGTGGGATTAGTGTACTGATCATTACCACCAAGTATCATGAAGATTGGGTGAAAAAATATTTGCTGGTATTTCGGAAACTCGTTATTTCTTAGAAGCTTGGCAACCCCTCTCAATGAAAGTGCTTTTCCACAGTCTGTGCCTAGGGCTACTTGAAGAGGAAACAAATCATAATGTCAAAACTGAGAACTCCTTTATTTTGTCCAGTTTCATAGAGCTACTACAAACCATGTTGGATTTAGTGTTCCAAACTCATCTATCTATATAGGAGAGAACAGAGGGAAACCTAAATATAAAAACTGCTACTGTAAACGAATGCTTCATCCTAGAAGAACAAAATTTGGTGAGCCAAGTGGGATTTGTGTACTGATCATTGCCACCAAGTATCATCAAGTTCGGGTGAAAAAATATTTGCTGGTATTTCGGAAACTCGATATTTCTTAGAAGCTTGGCAACCCATCTCAATGAAAGAGCTTTTCCACAGTCAGTTCCTAGGGCTACTTGAAGAGGAAACAAACCATAGAGACAAAACAGGGAAGTTCTTTATTTTGTCAAGTTTCAAAGAGCTACTACAAACCATGCTGGATTTAGAGTTCCAAATTCATCTATCTATATAGGAGAGATCAGAGGGGAACGAAATATAAAAACTGCTACTGTAGACGAATGCTTCATTATAGAAGAACAAAATTTGGTGAGGCAAGTGGGATTTGGGTACTGATCATTACCGCCAAGTATCATCAAGATTGGGTGAAAAAATATTTGCTGGTATTTCGGAAACTCGTAATTTCTTAGAAGCTTGGCAAACCCTCTCAGTGAAAGTGCTTTTCCACATTCTGTGCCTAGGACTTCTTGAAGAGGAACCAAACCATAGAGACAAAACTGAAAACTCCTTTATTTTGTCAAGTTTCAAGGAGCTACTACAAAGCATGTTGGATTTAGAGTTCCAAATTCTTCTATCTATATAGGAGAGAACAGAGGGAAACCTAAATATAAAAACTGCTACTGTACACGAACGCTTCAACCTAGAAGAACAAAATTTGGTAAGCCAAGTGGGATTTGTGTACTGATCATTACCACCAAGTATCATCAAGATTGGGTGAAAAAATATTTGCTGGTATTTCGGAAACTCGTTATTTCTTAGTAGCTTGGCAACCCCTCTCAATGAAAGTGCTTTTGCACAGTGTGTGCCTAGGGCTACTTGAAGAGGAAGCAAACCATAGAGACAAAACTGAGAACTCCTTTATTTTGTCAAGTTTCAAAGAGCTACTACAAACCATGTTGGATTTAGAGTTCCAAATTTATCTATCTATATAGGAGAGAACAGAGAGAAACCTAAATATAAAAACTGCTACTGTAGACGAACGCTTCAACCTAGAAGAACGAAATTTGGTGAGCCAAGTGGGACTTGTGTACTGATCATTACCACCAAGTATCATCAAGATTGGGTGAAAAAATATATGCTGGTATTTCGGAAACTCGTTGTTTCTTAGAAGCTTGGCAACCCCTCTCAATGAAAGTGCTTTTCCACAGTCTGTGCCTAAGGCTACTTGAAGAGGAAACAAACCATAGAGACAAAACTGAGAACACCTTTATTTTTTCAAGTTTCAAAGAGCTACTACAAACCATGTTGGATTTAGAGTTCCAAATTCATCTATCTATATATGAGAGAACGGAGTGAACCCTAAATATAAAAACTGATACTGTCGACGAACGCTTTAACCGAGAAGAACAAAAGTTGGTGAGCCAAGTGGGATTTGTGTACTGATCCTTACCACCAAGTATTATCAAGATTGGGTGAAAAAATATTTACTGGTATTTCGGAAACTCGTTATTTCGTAGAAGCTTGGCAACCTCTCTCAATGAAAGTGCTTTCCACAGTCTGTGCCTAGGGCTACTTGAAGAGGAAACAAACCATAGAGACAAAACTGAGAACTCCTTTATTTTGTCAAGGTTCAAAGAGCTACTACAAACCATGTTGGATTTAGAGTTCCAAATTCATCTATCTATATAGGAGAGAACAGAAAGAAACCTAAATATAAAAACTGCTACTGTAGAGGAACGTTTCAAACTAGAAGAACAAAATTTGGTGAGCCAAGTGGGATTAGTGTACTGATCATTACCACCAAGTATCATGAAGATTGGGTGAAAAAATATTTGCTGGTATTTCGGAAACTCGTTATTTCTTAGAAGCTTGGCAACCCCTCTCAATGAAAGTGCTTTTCCACAGTCTGTGCCTAGGGCTACTTGAAGAGGAAACAAATCATAATGTCAAAACTGAGAACTCCTTTATTTTGTCCAGTTTCATAGAGCTACTACAAACCATGTTGGATTTAGTGTTCCAAACTCATCTATCTATATAGGAGAGAACAGAGGGAAACCTAAATATAAAAACTGCTACTGTAAACGAATGCTTCATCCTAGAAGAACAAAATTTGGTGAGCCAAGTGGGATTTGTGTACTGATCATTGCCACCAAGTATCATCAAGTTCGGGTGAAAAAATATTTGCTGGTATTTCGGAAACTCGATATTTCTTAGAAGCTTGGCAACCCATCTCAATGAAAGAGCTTTTCCACAGTCAGTTCCTAGGGCTACTTGAAGAGGAAACAAACCATAGAGACAAAACAGGGAAGTTCTTTATTTTGTCAAGTTTCAAAGAGCTACTACAAACCATGCTGGATTTAGAGTTCCAAATTCATCTATCTATATAGGAGAGATCAGAGGGGAACGAAATATAAAAACTGCTACTGTAGACGAATGCTTCATTATAGAAGAACAAAATTTGGTGAGGCAAGTGGGATTTGGGTACTGATCATTACCGCCAAGTATCATCAAGATTGGGTGAAAAAATATTTGCTGGTATTTCGGAAACTCGTAATTTCTTAGAAGCTTGGCAAACCCTCTCAGTGAAAGTGCTTTTCCACATTCTGTGCCTAGGACTTCTTGAAGAGGAACCAAACCATAGAGACAAAACTGAAAACTCCTTTATTTTGTCAAGTTTCAAGGAGCTACTACAAAGCATGTTGGATTTAGAGTTCCAAATTCATCTATCTATATAGGAGAGAACAGAGGGAAACCTAAATATAAAAACTGCTACTGTACACGAACGCTTCAACCTAGAAGAACAAAATTTGGTAAGCCAAGTGGGATTTGTGTACTGATCATTACCACCAAGTATCATCAAGATTGGGTGAAAAAATATTTGCTGGTATTTCGGAAACTCGTTATTTCTTAGTAGCTTGGCAACCCCTCTCAATGAAAGTGCTTTTGCACAGTGTGTGCCTAGGGCTACTTGAAGAGGAAGCAAACCATAGAGACAAAACTGAGAACTCCTTTATTTTGTCAAGTTTCAAAGAGCTACTACAAACCATGTTGGATTTAGAGTTCCAAATTTATCTATCTATATAGGAGAGAATAGAGAGAAACCTAAATATAAAAACTGCTACTGTAGACGAACGCTTCAACCTAGAAGAACGAAATTTGGTGAGCCAAGTGGGACTTGTGTACTGATCATTACCACCAAGTATCATCAAGATTGGGTGAAAAAATATATGCTGGTATTTCGGAAACTCGTTGTTTCTTAGAAGCTTGGCAACCCCTCTCAATGAAAGTGCTTTTCCACAGTCTGTGCCTAAGGCTACTTGAAGAGGAAACAAACCATAGAGACAAAACTGAGAACACCTTTATTTTTTCAAGTTTCAAAGAGCTACTACAAACCATGTTGGATTTAGAGTTCCAAATTCATCTATCTATATATGAGAGAACGGAGTGAACCCTAAATATAAAAACTGATACTGTCGACGAACGCTTTAACCGAGAAGAACAAAAGTTGGTGAGCCAAGTGGGATTTGTGTACTGATCCTTACCACCAAGTATTATCAAGATTGGGTGAAAAAATATTTACTGGTATTTCGGAAACTCGTTATTTCGTAGAAGCTTGGCAACCTCTCTCAATGAAAGTGCTTTCCACAGTCTGTGCCTAGGGCTACTTGAAGAGGAAACAAACCATAGAGACAAAACTGAGAACTCCTTTATTTTGTCAAGGTTCAAAGAGCTACTACAAACCATGTTGGATTTAGAGTTCCAAATTCATCTATCTATATAGGAGAGAACAGAAAGAAACCTAAATATAAAAACTGCTACTGTAGAGGAACGTTTCAAACTAGAAGAACAAAATTTGGTGAGCCAAGTGGGATTAGTGTACTGATCATTACCACCAAGTATCATGAAGATTGGGTGAAAAAATATTTGCTGGTATTTCGGAAACTCGTTATTTCTTAGAAGCTTGGCAACCCCTCTCAATGAAAGTGCTTTTCCACAGTCTGTGCCTAGGGCTACTTGAAGAGGAAACAAATCATAATGTCAAAACTGAGAACTCCTTTATTTTGTCCAGTTTCATAGAGCTACTACAAACCATGTTGGATTTAGTGTTCCAAACTCATCTATCTATATAGGAGAGAACAGAGGGAAACCTAAATATAAAAACTGCTACTGTAAACGAATGCTTCATCCTAGAAGAACAAAATTTGGTGAGCCAAGTGGGATTTGTGTACTGATCATTGCCACCAAGTATCATCAAGTTCGGGTGAAAAAATATTTGCTGGTATTTCGGAAACTCGATATTTCTTAGAAGCTTGGCAACCCATCTCAATGAAAGAGCTTTTCCACAGTCAGTTCCTAGGGCTACTTGAAGAGGAAACAAACCATAGAGACAAAACAGGGAAGTTCTTTATTTTGTCAAGTTTCAAAGAGCTACTACAAACCATGCTGGATTTAGAGTTCCAAATTCATCTATCTATATAGGAGAGATCAGAGGGGAACGAAATATAAAAACTGCTACTGTAGACGAATGCTTCATTATAGAAGAACATGGTGAGGGAAGTGGGATTTGGGTACTGATCATTACCCGCCAAGTATCATCAAGATTGGGTGAAAAAATATTTGCTGGTATTTCGGAAACTCGTAATTTCTTAGAAGCTTGGCAAACCCTCTCAGTGAAAGTGCTTTTCCACATTCTGTGCCTAGGACTTCTTGAAGAGGAACCAAACCATAGAGACAAAACTGAAAACTCCTTTATTTTGTCAAGTTTCAAGGAGCTGCTACAAAGCATGTTGGATTTAGAGTTCCAAATTCTTCTATCTATATAGGAGAGAACAGAGGGAAACCTAAATATAAAAACTGCTACTGTACACGAACGCTTCAACCTAGAAGAACAAAATTTGGTAAGCCAAGTGGGATTTGTGTACTGATCATTACCACCAAGTATCATCAAGATTGGGTGAAAAAATATTTGCTGGTATTTCGGAAACTCGTTATTTCTTAGTAGCTTGGCAACCCCTCTCAATGAAAGTGCTTTTGCACAGTGTGTGCCTAGGGCTACTTGAAGAGGAAGCAAACCATAGAGACAAAACTGAGAACTCCTTTATTTTGTCAAGTTTCAAAGAGCTACTACAAACCATGTTGCATTTAGAGTTCCAAATTTATCTATCTATATAGGAGAGAACAGAGAGAAACCTAAATATAAAACTGCTACTGTAGACGAACGCTTCAACCTAGAAGAACGAAATTTGGTGAGCCAAGTGGGACTTGTGTACTGATCATTACCACCAAGTATCATCAAGATTGGGTGAAAAATATATGCTGGTATTTCGGAAACTCGTTGTTTCTTAGAAGCTTGGCAACCCCTCTCAATGAAAGTGCTTTTCCACAGTCTGTGCCTAAGGCTACTTGAAGAGGAAACAAACCATAGAGACAAAACTGAGAACACCTTTATTTTTTCAAGTTTCAAAGAGCTACTACAAACCATGTTGGATTTAGAGTTCCAAATTCATCTATCTATATATGAGAGAACGGAGTGAACCCTAATATAAAAACTGATACTGTCGACGAACGCTTTAACCGAGAAGAACAAAAGTTGGTGAGCCAAGTGGGATTTGTGTACTGATCCTTACCACCAAGTATTATCAAGATTGGGTGAAAAAATATTTACTGGTATTTCGGAAACTCGTTATTTCGTAGAAGCTTGGCAACCTCTCTCAATGAAAGTGCTTTCCACAGTCTGTGCCTAGGGCTACTTGAAGAGGAAACAAACCATAGAGACAAAACTGAGAACTCCTTTATTTTGTCAAGGTTCAAAGAGCTACTACAAACCATGTTGGATTTAGAGTTCCAAATTCATCTATCTATATAGGAGAGAACAGAAAGAAACCTAAATATAAAAACTGCTACTGTAGAGGAACGTTTCAAACTAGAAGAACAAAATTTGGTGAGCCAAGTGGGATTAGTGTACTGATCATTACCACCAAGTATCATGAAGATTGGGTGAAAAAATATTTGCTGGTATTTCGGAAACTCGTTATTTCTTAGAAGCTTGGCAACCCCTCTCAATGAAAGTGCTTTTCCACAGTCTGTGCCTAGGGCTACTTGAAGAGGAAACAAATCATAATGTCAAAACTGAGAACTCCTTTATTTTGTCCAGTTTCATAGAGCTACTACAAACCATGTTGGATTTAGTGTTCCAAACTCATCTATCTATATAGGAGAGAACAGAGGGAAACCTAAATATAAAAACTGCTACTGTAAACGAATGCTTCATCCTAGAAGAACAAAATTTGGTGAGCCAAGTGGGATTTGTGTACTGATCATTGCCACCAAGTATCATCAAGTTCGGGTGAAAAAATATTTGCTGGTATTTCGGAAACTCGATATTTCTTAGAAGCTTGGCAACCCATCTCAATGAAAGAGCTTTTCCACAGTCAGTTCCTAGGGCTACTTGAAGAGGAAACAAACCATAGAGACAAAACAGGGAAGTTCTTTATTTTGTCAAGTTTCAAAGAGCTACTACAAACCATGCTGGATTTAGAGTTCCAAATTCATCTATCTATATAGAGAGATCAGAGGGGAACGAAATATAAAAACTGCTACTGTAGACGAATGCTTCATTATAGAAGAACAAAATTTGGTGAGGCAAGTGGGATTTGGGTACTGATCATTACCGCCAAGTATCATCAAGATTGGGTGAAAAAATATTTGCTGGTATTTCGGAAACTCGTAATTTCTTAGAAGCTTGGCAAACCCTCTCAGTGAAAGTGCTTTTCCACATTCTGTGCCTAGGACTTCTTGAAGAGGAACCAAACCATAGAGACAAAACTGAAAACTCCTTTATTTTGTCAAGTTTCAAGGAGCTACTACAAAGCATGTTGGATTTAGAGTTCCAAATTCATCTATCTATATAGGAGAGAACAGAGGGAAACCTAAATATAAAAACTGCTACTGTACACGAACGCTTCAACCTAGAAGAACAAAATTTGGTAAGCCAAGTGGGATTTGTGTACTGATCATTACCACCAAGTATCATCAAGATTGGGTGAAAAAATATTTGCTGGTATTTCGGAAACTCGTTATTTCTTAGTAGCTTGGCAACCCCTCTCAATGAAAGTGCTTTTGCACAGTGTGTGCCTAGGGCTACTTGAAGAGGAAGCAAACCATAGAGACAAAACTGAGAACTCCTTTATTTTGTCAAGTTTCAAAGAGCTACTACAAACCATGTTGGATTTAGAGTTCCAAATTATCTATCTATATAGGAGAGAACAGAGAGAAACCTAAATATAAAAACTGCTACTGTAGACGAACGCTTCAACCTAGAAGAACGAAATTTGGTGAGCCAAGTGGGACTTGTGTACTGATCATTACCACCAAGTATCATCAAGATTGGGTGAAAAAATATATGCTGGTATTTCGGAAACTCGTTGTTTCTTAGAAGCTTGGCAACCCCTCTCAATGAAAGTGCTTTTCCACAGTCTGTGCCTAAGGCTACTTGAAGAGGAAACAAACCATAGAGACAAAACTGAGAACACCTTTATTTTTTCAAGTTTCAAAGAGCTACTACAAACCATGTTGGATTTAGAGTTCCAAATTCATCTATCTATATATGAGAGAACGGAGTGAACCCTAAATATAAAAACTGATACTGTCGACGAACGCTTTAACCGAGAAGAACAAAAGTTGGTGAGCCAAGTGGGATTGTGTACTGATCCTTACCACCAAGTATTATCAAGATTGGGTGAAAAAATATTTACTGGTATTTCGGAAACTCGTTATTTCGTAGAAGCTTGGCAACCTCTCTCAATGAAAGTGCTTTCCACAGTCTGTGCCTAGGGCTACTTGAAGAGGAAACCAAACCATAGAGAGACAAAACTGAGAACTCCTTTATTTTGTCAAGGTTCAAAGAGTAAAGAGCTACTACAAACCATGTTGGATTTAGAGTTCCAAATTCATCTATCTATATAGGAGAGAACAGAAAGAAACCTAAATATAAAAACTGCTACTGTAGAGGAACGTTTCAAACTAGAAGAACAAAATTTGGTGAGCCAAGTGGGATTAGTGTACTGATCATTACCACCAAGTATCATGAAGATTGGGTGAAAAAATATTTGCTGGTATTTCGGAAACTCGTTATTTCTTAGAAGCTTGGCAACCCCTCTCAATGAAAGTGCTTTTCCACAGTCTGTGCCTAGGGCTACTTGAAGAGGAAACAAATCATAATGTCAAAACTGAGAACTCCTTTATTTTGTCCAGTTTCATAGAGCTACTACAAACCATGTTGGATTTAGTGTTCCAAACTCATCTATCTATATAGGAGAGAACAGAGGGAAACCTAAATATAAAAACTGCTACTGTAAACGAATGCTTCATCCTAGAAGAACAAAATTTGGTGAGCCAAGTGGGATTTGTGTACTGATCATTGCCACCAAGTATCATCAAGTTCGGGTGAAAAAATATTTGCTGGTATTTCGGAAACTCGATATTTCTTAGAAGCTTGGCAACCCATCTCAATGAAAGAGCTTTTCCACAGTCAGTTCCTAGGGCTACTTGAAGAGGAAACAAACCATAGAGACAAAACAGGGAAGTTCTTTATTTTGTCAAGTTTCAAAGAGCTACTACAAACCATGCTGGATTTAGAGTTCCAAATTCATCTATCTATATAGGAGAGATCAGAGGGGAACGAAATATAAAAACTGCTACTGTAGACGAATGCTTCATTATAGAAGAACAAAATTTGGTGAGGCAAGTGGGATTTGGGTACTGATCATTACCGCCAAGTATCATCAAGATTGGGTGAAAAAATATTTGCTGGTATTTCGGAAACTCGTAATTTCTTAGAAGCTTGGCAAACCCTCTCAGTGAAAGTGCTTTTCCACATTCTGTGCCTAGGACTTCTTGAAGAGGAACCAAACCATAGAGACAAAACTGAAAACTCCTTTATTTTGTCAAGTTTCAAGGAGCTACTACAAAGCATGTTGGATTTAGAGTTCCAAATTCTTCTATCTATATAGGAGAGAACAGAGGGAAACCTAAATATAAAAACTGCTACTGTACACGAACGCTTCAACCTAGAAGAACAAAATTTGGTAAGCCAAGTGGGATTTGTGTACTGATCATTACCACCAAGTATCATCAAGATTGGGTGAAAAAATATTTGCTGGTATTTCGGAAACTCGTTATTTCTTAGTAGCTTGGCAACCCCTCTCAATGAAAGTGCTTTTGCACAGTGTGTGCCTAGGGCTACTTGAAGAGGAAGCAAACCATAGAGACAAAACTGAGAACTCCTTAATTTTGTCAAGTTTCAAAGAGCTACTACAAACCATGTTGGATTTAGAGTTCCAAATTCATCTATCTATATAGGAGAGAACAGAGAGAAACCTAAATATAAAAACTGCTACTGTAGACGAACGCTTCAACCTAGAAGAACGAAATTTGGTGAGCCAAGTGGGACTTGTGTACTGATCATTACCACCAAGTATCATCAAGATT
Organism: Callospermophilus lateralis; assembly: GCF_048772815.1. Taxonomy (NCBI): domain Eukaryota; kingdom Metazoa; phylum Chordata; class Mammalia; order Rodentia; family Sciuridae; genus Callospermophilus; species Callospermophilus lateralis. The sequence continues at coordinate 56,632 of NW_027515766.1, read as the reverse complement.
GGGTGAAAAAATATATGCTGGTATTTCGGAAACTCGTTGTTTCTTAGAAGCTTGGCAACCCCTCTCAATGAAAGTGCTTTTCCACAGTCTGTGCCTAAGGCTACTTGAAGAGGAAACAAACCATAGAGACAAAACTGAGAACACCTTTATTTTTTCAAGTTTCAAAGAGCTACTACAAACCATGTTGGATTTAGAGTTCCAAATTCATCTATCTATATATGAGAGAACGGAGTGAACCCTAAATATAAAAACTGATACTGTCGACGAACGCTTTAACCGAGAAGAACAAAAGTTGGTGAGCCAAGTGGGATTTGTGTACTGATCCTTACCACCAAGTATTATCAAGATTGGGTGAAAAAATATTTACTGGTATTTCGGAAACTCGTTATTTCGTAGAAGCTTGGCAACCTCTCTCAATGAAAGTGCTTTCCACAGTCTGTGCCTAGGGCTACTTGAAGAGGAAACAAACCATAGAGACAAAACTGAGAACTCCTTTATTTTGTCAAGGTTCAAAGAGCTACTACAAACCATGTTGGATTTAGAGTTCCAAATTCATCTATCTATATAGGAGAGAACAGAAAGAAACCTAAATATAAAAACTGCTACTGTAGAGGAACGTTTCAAACTAGAAGAACAAAATTTGGTGAGCCAAGTGGGATTAGTGTACTGATCATTACCACCAAGTATCATGAAGATTGGGTGAAAAAATATTTGCTGGTATTTCGGAAACTCGTTATTTCTTAGAAGCTTGGCAACCCCTCTCAATGAAAGTGCTTTTCCACAGTCTGTGCCTAGGGCTACTTGAAGAGGAAACAAATCATAATGTCAAAACTGAGAACTCCTTTATTTTGTCCAGTTTCATAGAGCTACTACAAACCATGTTGGATTTAGTGTTCCAAACTCATCTATCTATATAGGAGAGAACAGAGGGAAACCTAAATATAAAAACTGCTACTGTAAACGAATGCTTCATCCTAGAAGAACAAAATTTGGTGAGCCAAGTGGGATTTGTGTACTGATCATTGCCACCAAGTATCATCAAGTTCGGGTGAAAAAATATTTGCTGGTATTTCGGAAACTCGATATTTCTTAGAAGCTTGGCAACCCATCTCAATGAAAGAGCTTTTCCACAGTCAGTTCCTAGGGCTACTTGAAGAGGAAACAAACCATAGAGACAAAACAGGGAAGTTCTTTATTTTGTCAAGTTTCAAAGAGCTACTACAAACCATGCTGGATTTAGAGTTCCAAATTCTTCTATCTATATAGGAGAGAACAGAGGAGAACGAAATATAAAAACTGCTACTGTAGACGAATGCTTCAACCTAGAAGAACAAAATTTGTTGAGCCAAGTGGGATTTGGGTACTGATCATTACCACCAAGTATCATCAAGATTGGATGAAAAAATATTTGCTGGTATTTCGGAAACTCGTAATTTCTTAGAAGCTTGGCAAACCCTCTCAGTGAAAGTGCTTTTCCACATTCTGTGCCTAGGACTTCTTGAAGAGGAACCAAATCATAGAGACAAAACTGAAAACTCCTTTATTTTGTCAAGTTTCAAGGAGCTACTACAAAGCATGTTGGATTTAGAGTTCCAAATTCATCTATCTATATTGGAGAGAACAGAGGGAAACCTAAATATAAAAACTGCTACTGTACACGAACGCTTCAACCTAGAAGAACAAAATTTGGTAAGCCAAGTGGGATTTGTGTACTGATCATTACCACCAAGTATCATCAAGATTGGGTGAAAAAATATTTGCTGGTATTTCGGAAACTCGTTATTTCTTAGTAGCTTGGCAACCCCTCTCAATGAAAGTGCTTTTGCACAGTGTGTGCCTAGGGCTACTTGAAGAGGAAACAAACCATAGAGACAAAACTGAGAACTCCTTAATTTTGTCAAGTTTCAAAGAGCTACTACAAACCATGTTGGATTTAGAGTTCCAAATTCATCTATCTATATAGGAGAGAACAGAGGGAAACCTAAATATAAAAACTGCTACTGTAGACGAACGCTTCAACTTAGAAGAACAAAATTTCGTAAGCCAAGTGGGATTGGTGTACTGATCATTACCACCAAGTATCAACAAGATTGGGTGAAAAAATATTTACTGGTATTTCGGAAACTCGTTATTTCTTAGAAGCTTGGCAACCCATCTCAATGAAAGTGCTTTTCCACAGTCTGTGCATAGGGCTACTTGAAGAGGAAACAAACCATAGAGACAAATCTGAGAACTCCTTTATTTTGTCAAGTTTCAAAGAGCTACTACAAACCATGTTGGATTTAGAGTTCCAAATTTATCTATCTATATAGGAGAGAACAGAGGGAAACCTAAATATAAAAACTGCTACTGTAGACGAACGCTTCAACTTAGAACAAAATTTGTTGAGCCAAGTGGCATTTGTGTACTGATCATTACCAACAAGTATCATCAAGATTGGGTGAAAAAATATTTGCTGGTATTTCGGAAACTCGTAATTTCTTAGAGGCTTGGCAACCCCTCTCAATTAAAGTGCTTTTCCACAGTCTGTGCCTAGGGCTACTTGAAGAGGAAACAAACCATAGAGACAAAACTGAGAACTCGTTTATTTTGTCACGTTTCAAGGAGCTACTACAAACCATGTTGGATTTAGAGTTCCAAATTCATCTATCAATATAGGAGAGAACAGAGGGAAACCTAAATATAAAAACTGCTACTGTAGACGAACGCTTCAACCTAGAAGAACAAAATTTGGTAAGCCAAGTGGGATTTGTGTACTGATCATTACCACCAAGTATCATCAAGATTGGGTGAAAAAATATTTGCTGGTATTTCGGAAACTCGTTTTTCCTTATAAGCTTGGCAACCCCTCTCAATGAAAGTGCTTTTCCACAGTCTGTGCCTAGGGCTTTTTGAAGAGGAAACAAACCATAGAGACAAATCTGAGAACTCCTTTATTTTGTCAAGTTTCAAAGAGCTACTACAAACCATGTTGGATTTAGAGTTCCAAATTCATCTATCTATATAGGAGAGAACAGAGAGAAACCTAAATATAAAAACTGCTACTGTACACGAACGCTTCAACCTAGAAGACCAAAATTTGGTGAGCCAAGTGGGATTTGTGTAATGATCATTACCATCAAGTATCAACAAGATTGTGTGAAAAAATATTTGCTGGTATTTCGGAAACTCGTTATTTCTTAGAAGCTTGGCAACCCATCTCAATTAAAGTGCTTTCCACAGTCTGTACCAAGGGCTACTTTAAGAGGAAACAAACCATAGAGACAAAACTGAGAACTCCTTTATTTTGTCAAGTTTCAAAGAGCTACTACAAACCATGTTGGATTTAGAGTTCCAAATTCATCTATCTATATATGAGAGAACAGAGTGAAACCTAAATATAAAAACTGCTACTGTACACGAACGCTTCAACCTAGAAGAAAAAATTTGGTGAGCCAAAAGGGATTTGTGTACTGATCATTACCACCAAGTACCATCAAGATTGGGTGAAAAAATATTTGCTGGTATTTCGGAAACTCGTTATTTCTTAGAAGCTTGGCAACCCCTCTCAATGAAAGTGCTTTTCCACAGTCTGTGCCTAGGGCTACTTGAAGAGGAAACAAACCATAGAGGCATATCTGAGAACTCCTTTATTTTGTCAAGTTTCAAAGAGCTACTACAAACCATGTTGGATTTAGAGTTCCAAATTCATCTATCTAAATAGGAGAGAACAAATGGAAACCTAAATATAAAAACTGCTACTGTAGACGAAAGCTTCAAACTAGAAGAACAAAATTTCGTGAGCCAAGTGGCATTTGTGTACTGATCGTTACCACCAGGAATCATCAAATTTGGGTGAAAAAATATTTGCTGTTATTTCGGAAACTCGTTATTTCTTAGAAGCTTGGCAACCCCTCTCAATGAAAGTGCTTTTCCACAGTCTGTGCCTAGGGCTACTTGAAGAGGAAACAAACCATAGAGACAAATCTGAGACCTCCTTTATTTTGTCAAGTTTCAAAGAGCTACTACAAAGCATGTTGGATTTAGAGTTCCAATTTCATCTATCTGTATAGGAGAGAACAGAGGGAAACCTAAATATAAAAACTGCTACTGTACAAGAACGCTTCAACCTAGAAGAGCTAAATTTGGTGAGCCAAGTGGGATATGTGTACTGATCGTTAGCAACAAGTATCATCAAGATTGGGTGAAAAAATATTTGCTGGTATTTCGAAAACTCGTTTTTTCTTATACGCTTGGCATTCCCTCTCAATGAAAGTGTTTTTCCACAGTCTGTGCCTAGGGCTTTTTGAAGAGGAAACAAACCACAGAGACAAATCTGAGAACTCCTTTATTTTGTCAAGTTTCAAAGAGCTACTACAAACCATGTTGGATTTAGAGTTCCAAATTCATCTATCTATATAGGAGGAACAGAGAGAAACCTAAATATAAAAACTGCTACTGAAGACGAACGCTTCAACCTAGAAGACCAAAATTTGGTGAGCCAAGTGGGATTTGTGTACTGATCATTGCCACCAAGTATCAACAAGATTGTGTGAAAAAATATTTGCTGGTATTTCGGAAACTCGTTATTTCTTAGAAGCTTGGCAACCCATCTCAATGAAAGTGCTTTCCACAGTCTGTGCCTAGGGCTACTTTAAGAGTAAACAAACCGTAGAGACAAAACTGAGAACTCCTTTATTTTGTCAAGTTTCAAAGAGCTACTACAAACCATGTTGGATTTAGAGTTCCAAATTTATCTATCTATATAGGAGAGAACAGAGGGAAACCTAAATATAAAAATTGCTACTGTAGACGAAAACTTCAAACTAGAAGTACAAAATTTCGTGAGCCAAGTGGGATTTGTGTACTGATCGTTACCACTAAGAATCATCAAATTTGGGTGAAAAAAGATTTGCTGGTATTTCGGAAACTCGTTATTTCTTAGAAGCTTGGCAACCCCTCTCAATGAAAGTGCTTATCCACAGTCTGTTCTTGGGGCTACTTGAAGAGGAAACAAACCATAGAGACAAATCTGATTCCTCCTTTATTTTGTCAAGCTTCAAACTTCTACTACAAACCATGTTGAATTTAGAGTTCCAAATTCATCTATCTATATAGGAGAAAACCGAGAGAAACGTAAATATAAAAACTGCTACTGTAGACGAACGCTTCAACCTAGAAGAACAAAATTTGGTGAGCCAGGTGGGATTTGTGTACTGATCATTACCACCAAGTATCATCAAGATTGGGTGAAAAAATATTTGCTGGTATTTCGGAAACTCGTTATTTCTTAGAAGCTTGGCAACCCCTCTCAATGAAAGTGCTATTCCACAGTCTGTGCCTAGGGCTACTTTAATTGGAAACAAACCATAGAGGCAAATCTGAGAACTCCTTTATTTTGTCAAGTTTCAAAGAGCTACTACAAACCATGTTGGATTTAGAGTTCCAAATTCATCTATCTATATATGAGAGAACAAAGGGAAACCTAAATAGAAAAACTCCTACTGTAGACGAAAGCTTCAAACTAGAAGAACAAAATTTCGTGAGCCAAGTGGGATTTGTGTAGTGATCATTACCATCAAGAATCATCAAATTTGGGTGAAAAAATATTTGCTGGTATTTCGAAACTCGTTATTTCTTCGAAGCTTGGCAACCCTTCTCAATGAAAGTGCTTTTCCACAGTCTGTGCCTAGGGCTACTTGAAGAGGAAACAAACCATAGAGACAACTCTGAGAACTCCTTCATTTTGTCAAGTTTCAAAGTGCTACTACAAACCATGATGGATTTAGAGTTCCAAATTCATCTATCTGTATAGGAGAGAACAGAGGGAAACCTAAATATAAAAACTGCTACTGTAGACGAACGCTTCAACCTAGAAGAACAAAATATGGTGAGCCAAGTGGGATTTGTGTACTGATCATTACCACCAAGTATCATCAAGATTGGGTGAAAAAATATTTGCTGGTATTTCGGAAACTAGTTATTTCTTAGAAGCTTGGCAACCCCTCTCAATGAAAGTGCTTTTCCACAGACTGTGCCTAGGGCTACTTGAAGAGGAAACAAACCATAGAGAGAAAACTGAGAACTCCTTTATTTTGTCAAGTTTCAAAGAGCTACTACAAACAATGTTGGATTTAGAGTTCCAAATTCATCTATCTATATGGGAGAGAACAGAGGGAAACCTAAATATAAAAACTGCTACTGTAGACGAACGCTTCAACCTAGAAGAACAAAATTTGGTGAGCCAAGTAGGATTTGTGTACTGATCATTACCACCAAGTATCATCAAGATTGGGTGAAAAAATATTTGCTGGTATTTCGGAAACTCGTTATTTCTTAGAAGCCTGGCAACCCATCTCAATGAAAGTGCTTTCCACAGTCTGTGCCTAGGGCTACTTGAAGTGGAAACAAACCATAGAGACAAAACTGAGAACTCCTTTATTTTGTCAAGTTTCAAAGAGCTACTACAAACCATGTTGGATTTAGAGTTCCAAATTCATCTATCTGTATAGGAGAGAACAGAGGGAAACCTAAATATAAAAACTGCTACTCTACACGAACGCTTCAACCTAGAAGAACTAAATTTGGTGAGCCAAGTGGGTTTTGTGTACTGATCGTTAGCAACAAGTATCATCAAGATTGTGTGAAAAAAGATTTGCTGGTATTTCGGAAACTCGTTATTTCTTAGAAGCTTGGCAACCCCTCTCAATGAAAGTGCTTTCCACAGTCTGTGCCTAGGGCTACTTGAAGAGGAAACAAACCATAGAGACAAAACTGAGAACTCCTTTATTTTGTCAAGTTTCAAAGAGCTACTACAACCAGGTTGGATTTAGAGTTCCAAATTCATCTATCTGTATAGGAGAGAACAGAGGGAAACCTAAATATAAAAACTGCTACTGTACACGAACGCTTCAACCTAGAAGAACTAAATTTGGTGAGCCAAGTGGGTTATGTGTACTGATCGTTAGCAACAAGTATCATCAAGATTGGGTGAAGAAATATTTGCAGGTATTTCGGAAACTCGTTATTTCTTAGAAGCTTGGCAACCCCTCTCAATGAAAGTGCTTTCCACAGTCTGTGCCTAGGGCTACATGAAGACTAATCAAACCATAGAGACAAAACTGAGAACTCCTTTATTTTGTCAAGTTTCAAAGTGCTACTACAAACCATGATGGATTTAGAGTTCCAGATTCATCTGTCTGTATAGGAGAGAACAGAGGGAAACCTAAATATAAAAACTGCTACTGTACACGAACGCTTCAACCTAGAAGAACTAAATTTGGTGAGCCAAGTGGGATATGTGTACTGATCATTAGCAACAAGTATCATCAAGATTGGTTGAAAAAATATTTGATGGTATTTCGGAAACTCTTTATTTCTTAGAAGCTTGGCAACCCCTCTCAATGAAAGTGCTTTTCCACAATCTGTTCCTAGGGCTACTTGAAGAGGAAACAAACCATAGAGACAAATCTGAGAACTCCTTTATTTTGTCAAGTTTCAAAGTACTACTACAAACCGTGTTGGATTTAGAGTTCCAAATTTATCTATCTATATAGGAGAGAACAGAGGGAAACCTAAATATAAAAACTGCTACGGTAGAAGAACGCTTCAAAATAGAAGAACAAAATTTGGTGAGCAAAGTGGGATTTGTGTACTGATCATTAACACCAAGTATCGACTAGATTGGGTGAAAAAATATTTGCTGGTATTTCGAAAACTCGTTATTTCTTTGAAGCTTGGCAACCCATCTCAATGAAAGTGCTTTCCACAGTCTGTGCCTAGGGCTACTTTAAGAGTAAACAAACCGTAGAGACAAAACTGAGAACTCCTTTAGTTTGTCAAGTTTCAAAGAGCTACTACAAACCATGTTGGATTTAGAGTTCCAAATTTATCTATCTATATAGGAGAGAACAGAGGGAAACCTAAATATAAAAACTGCTACTGTAGACGAAAGCTTCAAACTAGAAGTACAAAATTTCGTGAGCCAAGTGGGATTTGTGTAGTGATCGTTACCACCAAGAATCATCAAATTTGGGTGAAAAAAGATTTGCTGGTATTTCGGAAACTCGTTATTTCTTAGAAGCTTGGCAACCCCTCTCAATGAAAGTGCTTTTACACAGTCTGTTCTTGGGGCTACTTGAAGAGGAAACAAACCATAGAGACAAATCTGATTCCTCCTTTATTTTGTCAAGCTTCAAACTTCTACTACAAACCATGTTGAATTTAGAGTTCCAAATTCATCTATCTATATAGGAGAAAACCGAGAGAAACGTAAATATAAAAACTGCTACTGTAGACGAACGCTTCAACCTAGAAGAACAAAATTTGGTGAGCCAGGTGGGATTTGTGTACTGATCATTACCACCAAGTATCATCAAGATTGGGTGAAAAAATATTTGCTGGTATTTCGGAAACTCGTTATTTCTTAGAAGCTTGGCAACCCCTCTCAATGAAAGTGCTATTCCACAGTCTGTGCCTAGGGCTACTTTAATTGGAAACAAACCATAGAGGCAAATCTGAGAACTCCTTTATTTTGTCAAGTTTCAAAGAGCTACTACAAACCATGTTGGATTTAGAGTTCCAAATTCATCTATCTATATAGGAGAGAACAAAGGGAAACCTAAATAGAAAAACTCCTACTGTAGACGAAAGCTTCAAACTAGAAGAACAAAATTTCGTGAGCCAAGTGGGATTTGTGTACTGATCATTACCATCAAGAATCATCAAATTTGGGTGAAAAAATATTTGCTGGTATTTCGAAACTCGTTATTTCTTAGAAGCTTGGCAACCCTTCTCAATGAAAGTGCTTTTCCACAGTCTGTGCCTAGGGCTACTTGAAGAGGAAACAAACCATAGAGACAACTCTGAGAACTCCTTTATTTTGTCAAGTTTCAAAGTGCTACTACAAACCATGATGGATTTAGAGTTCCAAATTCATCTATCTGTATAGGAGAGAACAGAGGGAAACCTAAATATAAAAACTGCTACTGTAGACGAACGCTTCAACCTAGAATAACAAAATATGGTGAGCCAAGTGGGATTTGTGTACTGATCATTACCACCAAGTATCATCAAGATTGGGTGAAAAAATATTTGCTGGTATTTCGGAAACTAGTTATTTCTTAGAAGCTTGGCAACCCCTCTCAATGAAAGTGTTTTTCCACAGACTGTGCCTAGGGCTACTTGAAGAGGAAACAAACCATAGAGACAAAACTGAGAACTCCTTTATTTTGTCAAGTTTCAAAGAGCTACTACAAACAATGTTGGATTTAGAGTTCCAAATTCATCTATCTATATGGGAGAGAACAGAGGGAAACCTAAATATAAAAACTGCTACTGTAGACGAACGCTTCAACCTAGAAGAACAAAATTTGGTGAGCCAAGTAGGATTTGTGTACTGATCATTACCACCAAGTATCATCAAGATTGGGTGAAAAAATATTTGCTGGTATTTCGGAAACTCGTTATTTCTTAGAAGCCTGGCAACCCCTCTCAATGAAAGTGCTTTCCACAGTCTGTGCCTAGGGCTACTTGAAGTGGAAACAAACCATAGAGACAAAACTGAGAACTCCTTTATTTTGTCAAGTTTCAAAGAGCTACTACAAACCATGTTGGATTTAGTGTTCCAAATTCATCTATCTGTATAGGAGAGAACAGAGGGAAACCTAAATATAAAAACTGCTACTGTACACGAACGCTTCAACCTAGAAGAACTAAATTTGGTGAGCCAAGTGGGTTTTGTGTACTGATCGTTAGCAACAAGTATCATCAAGATTGTGTGAAAAAATATTTGCTGGTATTTCGGAAACTCGTTATTTCTTAGAAGCTTGGCAACCCCTCTCAATGAAAGTGCTTTCCACAGTCTGTGCCTAGGGCTACTTGAAGAGGAAACAAACCATAGAGACAAAACTGAGCACTCCTTTATTTTGTCAAGTTTCAAAGAGCTACTACAAACCAGGTTGGATTTAGAGTTCCAAATTCATCTATCTGTATAGGAGAGAACAGAGGGAAACCTAAATATAAAAACTGCTACTGTACACGAACGCTTCAACCTAGAAGAACTAAATTTGGTGAGCCAAGTGGGTTATGTGTACTGATCGTTAGCAACAAGTATCATCAAGATTGGGTGAAGAAATATTTGCAGGTATTTCGGAAACTCGTTATTTCTTAGAAGCTTGGCAACCCCTCTCAATGAAAGTGCTTTCCACAGTCTGTGCCTAGGGCTACATGAAGAGGAATCAAACCATAGAGACAAAACTGAGAACTCCTTTATTTTGTCAAGTTTCAAAGTGCTACTACAAACCATGATGGATTTAGAGTTCCAGATTCATCTGTCTGTATAGGAGAGAACAGAGGGAAACCTAAATATAAAAACTGCTACTGTACACGAACGCTTCAACCTAGAAGAACTAAATTTGGTGAGCCAAGTGGGATATGTGTACGGATCATTAGCAACAAGTATCATCAAGATTGGGTGAAAAAATATTTGATGGTATTTCGGAAACTCTTTATTTCTTAGAAGCTTGACAACCCCTCTCAATGAAAGTGCTTTTCCACAATCTGTTCCTAGGGCTACTTGAAGAGGAAACAAACCATAGAGACAAATCTGAGAACTCCTTTATTTTGTCAAGTTTCAAAGTACTACTACAAACCGTGTTGGATTTAGAGTTCCAAATTTATCTATCTATATAGGAGAGAACAGAGGGAAACCTAAATATAAAAACTGCTACGGTAGAAGAACGCTTCAAAATAGAAGAACAAAATTTGGTGAGCAAAGTGGGATTTGTGTACTGATCATTAACACCAAGTATCGACTAGATTGGGTGAAAAAATATTTGCTGGTATTTCGAAAACTCGTTATTTCTTAGAAGCTTGGCAACCCATCTCAATGAAAGTGCTTTCCACAGTCTGTGCCTAGGGCTACTTTAAGAGTAAACAAACCGTAGAGACAAAACTGAGAACTCCTTTATTTTGTCAAGTTTCAAAGAGCTACTACAAACCATGTTGGATTTAGAGTTCCAAATTTATCTATCTATATAGGAGAGAACAGAGGGAAACCTAAATATAAAAACTGCTACTGTAGACGAAAGCTTCAAACTAGAAGTACAAAATTTCGTGAGCCAAGTGGGATTTGTGTACTGATCGTTACCACCAAGAATCATCAATTTTGGGTGAAAAAAGATTTGCTGGTATTTCGGAAACTCGTTATTTCTTAGAAGCTTGGCAACCCCTCTCAATTAAAGTGCTTTTCCACAGTCTGTTCTTGGGGCTACTTGAAGAGGAAACAAACCATAGAGACAAATCTGATTCCTCCTTTATTTTGTCAAGCTTCAAACTTCTACTACAAACCATGTTGAATTTATAGTTCCAAATTCATCTATCTATATAGGAGAAAACCGAGAGAAACGTAAATATAAAAACTGCTACTGTAGACGAACGCTTCAACCTAGAAGAACAAAATTTGGTGAGCCAGGTGGGATTTGTGTACTGATCATTACCACCAAGTATCATCAAGATTGGGTGAAAAAATATTTGCTGGTATTTCGGAAACTCGTTATTTCTTAGAAGCTTGGCAACCCCTCTCAATGAAAGTGCTATTCCACAGTCTGTGCCTAGGGCTACTTTAATTGGAAACAAACCATAGAGGCAAATCTGAGAACTCCTTTATTTTGTCAAGTTTCAAAGAGCTACTACAAACCGTGTTGGATTTAGAGTTCCAAATTCATCTATCTATATAGGAGAGAACAGAGGGTAACCTAAATATAAAAACTCCTACTGTACAGGAATGCTTCATCCTAGATGAACAAAAATTGGTTAGCCAAGTGGGATTTGTGTGCTGATCATTACCACCAAGTATCATCAAGTTTGGGTGAAAAAATATTTGCTGGTATTTCGGAATCTAGATATTTCTTAGAAGCTTGGCAAACCATCTCAATGAAAGTGCTTTTCCACAGTCTGTGCCTAGGGCTACTTGAAGAGGAAACAATCCATAGAGACAAAACTGAGAACTTCTTTATTTTGTCAAGTTTCAAAGAGCTACTACAAACCATGTTGGATTTAGAGTTCCAAATTCATCTATCTATATAGGAGAGAACAGAGGGAAACCTAAATATAAAAACTGCTACTGTACACGAACGCTTCAACCTAGAAGAACTATGTTTGGTGAGCCAAGTGGGATTTGTGTACTGATCATTAGCAACAAGTATCATCAAGATTGGGTGAAAAAATATTTGCTGGTATTTCGGAAACTCGTTATTTCTTAGAAGCTTGGCAACCCCTCTCAATGAAAGTGCTTTTCCACAGTGTGTGCCTAGGGCTACTTGAAGAGGAAACAAACCATAGAGACAAATCTGAGAACTCCTTTATTTTGTCAAGTTTCAAAGAGTTACTACAAACCATGTTGGATTTAGAGTTCCAAATTCATCTATCTATATAGTAGAGAACAGAGAGAAACCTAAATATAAAAACTCCTACTGTAGACGAACGCTTCAACCTAGAAAAACAAAATTCCGTGAGCCAAGTGGGATTTGTTTACTGATCATTACCACCAAGTATCAACAAGATTGTGTGAAAAATATTTGCTGGTATTTCGGAAAATCTTTATTTCTTAGAAGCTTGACAACCCATCTCAATGAAAGTGCTTTCCACGGTCTGTGCCTAGGGCTACTTTAAAAGGAAACAAACCATAGAGACAAAACTGTGAACTCCTTTATTTTGCCAAGTTTCAAAGAGCTACTACAAACCATGTTGGATTTAGAGTTCCAAATTCATCTATCTATATAGGAGAGAACAGAGGGAAACCTAAATATAAAAACTCCTACTGTACACGAACGCTTCAACCTTGAAGAAGTAAATTTGGTGAGCCAGTGGGTTTTGTGTACTGATCATTAGCAGCAAGTATCATCAAGATTGGGTGAAAAAATATTTGCTGGTATTTCGGAAACTCGTTATTTCTTAGAAGCTTGGCAACCCATCTCAATGAAAGTGCTTTTCCACAGTCTGTGCCTAGGGCTACTTGAAGAGGAAACAAACCATAGAGAAAAAACTGAGAACTCCTTTATTTTGTCAAGTTTCAAAGAGCTACTACAAACCATGTTGGATTTAGAGTTCCAAATTCATCTATCTATATATGAGAGAACAGAGTGAAACCTAAATATAAAAACTGCTACTGTAGACGAACGCTTCAACCTAGAAGAACAAAATTTGGTTAGCCAAGTGGGATTTGTGTACTGATCATTAGCACCAAGTATCATCAAGTTTGGGTGAAAAAATATTTGCTGGTATTTCGGAAACTCGTAATTTCTTAGAAGCTTGGCAACCCCTCTCAATGAAAGTGCTTTTCCACAGTCTGTGAATGGGGCTACTTGAAGAGGAAACACCCTAGAGACAAAACTGAGAACTCCATTATTTTGTCAAGTTTCAAAGAGCTACTACAAACCATGTTGAATTTAGAGTTCCAAATTCATCTATCTATATAGGAGAGAACAGAGAGGAACCTAAATATAAAAACTGCTACTGTAGACGAACGCTTCTACCTAAAAGAACAAAATTTGGTGAGCCAAGTGGGATTTGTGTACTGATCATTACCACCAAGTATCATCAAGATTGGGTGAAAAAATATTTGCTGGTATTTCGGAAACTCGTTATTTCTTAGAAGCTTGGCAACCCCTCTCAATGAAATTGCTTTTCCACAGTCTGTGCCTAGGGCTACTTGAAGAGGAAACAAACCATAGAGACAAATCTGAGAACGCCTTTATTTTGTCAAGTTTCAAAGAGCTACTACAAACCATGTTGGATTTAGAGTTCCAAATTCATCTATCTATATAGGAGAGAACAGAGGGAAACCTAAATATAAAAACTGCTACTGTACACGAACGCTTCAACCTAGAAGAACTAAATTTGGTGAGCCAAGTGGGATTTGTGTACTGATCATTACCACCAAGTATCAACAAGATTGTGTGAAAAAATATTTGCTGGTATTTCGGAAACGCGTTATTTCTTAGAAGCTTGGCAACCCATCTCAATGAAAGTGCTTTCCACAGTCTGTGCCTAGGGCTAATTGAAGAGGAAACAATCCATAGAGACAAAACTGAGAACTCCTTTATTTTGTCAAGTTTCAAAGAGCTACTACAAACCATGTTGGATTTAGAGTTCCAAATTCATCTATCTATATAAGAGAGAACAGAGTGAAACCTAAATATAAAAACTGCTACTGTAGACGAACGCTTCAACCTAGAAGAACAAAATTTGGTGAGCCAAGTGGGATTTGTGTACTGATCATGACCACCAAGTATCATCAAGATTGGGTGAAAAAATATTTGCTGGTATTTCGGAAACTCGTTATTTCTTAGAAGCTTGGCAACCCCTCTCAATGAAAGTGCTTTTCCACAGTCTGTGCCTAGGGCTACTTGAAGAGGAAACAAACCATAGAGACAAATCTGAGAACTCCTTTATTTTGTCATGTTTCAAAGAGCTACTACAAACCATGTTGGATTTAGTGTTCCAAATTCATCTATCTATATAGGAGAGAACAAAGAGAAACCTAAATATAAAAACTGCTACTGTAGACAAACGCTTCAACCTAGAAGAACAAAATTTGGTGAGCCAAGTGGGATTTGTATACTGATCATTACCACCAAGTATCATCAAGATTCGGTGAAAAAATATTCGCTGGTATTTCGGAAACTCGTTATTTCTTAGAAGCTTGGCAACCCCTCTCAATGAAAGTGCTTTTCCACAGTCTGTGCCTAGGGCTACTTGAAGAGGAAACAAACCATAGAGACAAATCTGAGAACTCCTTTATTTTGTCAAGTTTCAAAGAGCTACTACAAACCATGTTGGATTTAGAGTTCCAAATTCATCTATCTATATATGAGAGAACAGAGTGAAACCTAAATATAAAAACTGCTACTGTAGACGAACGCTTCAACCTAGAAGAACTAAATTTGGTGAGCCAAGTGGGTTTTGTGTACTGATCATTACCACCAAGTATCAACAAGATTGTGTGAAAAAATATTTGCTGGTATTTCGGAAACTCGTTATTTCTTAGAAGCTTGGCAACCCATCTCAATGAAAGTGCTTTCCACAGTCTGTGCCTAGGGCTACTTGAAGAGGAAACAATCCATAGAGACAAAACTGAGAACTCCTTTATTTTGTCAAGTTTCAAAGAGCTGCTACAAACCAGGTTGGATTTAGAGTTCCAAATTCATCTATTTATGGGAGAGAACAGAGGGAAACCTAAATATAAAAACTGCTACTGTAGACGAACGCTTCAACCTAGAAGAACAAAATTTGGTGAGCCAAGTGGGATTTGTGTACTGATCATTACCACCAAGTATCATCAAGATTGGGTGAAAAAATACATGCTGGTATTTCGGAAACTCGTTATTTCTAAGAAGCTTCGCAACCCCTCTCAATGAAAGTGCTTTCCACAGTCTGTGCCTAGGGCTACTTGAAGAGGAAACAAACCACAGAGAAAAATCTGAGAACTCCTTTATTTTGTCAAGTTTCAAAGAGCTACTACAAACCATGTTGGATTTAGAGTTCCAAATTCATCTATCTATATAGGAGAGAACAGAGAGAAACCTAAATATAAAAACTGTTACTGTAGACGAACGCTTCAACCTAGAAGAACAAAATTTGGTAAGCCAAGTGGGATTTGTGTACTGATCATTGCCACCAAGTATCATCAAGATTGGTTGAAAAAATATTTGCTGGTATTTCGGAAACTCGTTATTTCTTAGAAGCTTGGCAACCCCTCTCAATGAAAGTGCTTTTCCACAGTCTGTGCCTAGGGCTACTTGAAGAGGAAACAAACCATAGAGACAAATCTGAGAACTCCTTTATTTTGTCAAGTTTCAAAGAGCTACTACAAGCCATGTTGGATTTAGAGTTCCAAATTCATCTACCTATATAGGAGAGAACAGAGAGAAACCTAAATATAAAAACTGCTACTGTACACGAACGCTTCAACCTAGAAGAACAAAATTGGTGAGGCAAGTGGGATTTGTGTACTGATCACTACCACCAAGTATCATCAAGATTGGGTGAAGAAATATTTGCTGGTATTTCGGAAACTCGTTATTTCTTAGAAGCTAGGCAACCAATCTCAATGAAAGTGCTTTCCACAGTCTGTGCCTAGGGCTACTTGAAGAGGAAACAAACCATAGAGACAAAACTGAGAACTCTTTTATTTTGTCAAGTTTCAAAGAGCTACTACAAACCATGTTGGATTTAGAGTTCCAAATTCATCTATCTATATAGGAGAGAACAGAGGGAAACCTAAATATAAAAACTGCTACTGTACAGGAATGCTTCATCCTAGATGAACAAAAATTGGTTAGCCAAGTGGGATTTGTGTGCTGATCATTACCACCAAGTATCATCAAGTTTGGGTGAAAAAATATTTGCTGGTATTTCGGAATCTCGATATTTCTTAGAAGCTTGGCAAACCATCTCAATGAAAGTGCTTTTCCACAGTCTGTTCCTAGGGCTACTTGAAGAGGAAACAAACCAGAGAGACAAAACTGAGAACTCCTTTATTTTGTCAAGTTTCAAAGAGCTACTACAAACCATGTTTGATTTAGAGTTCCAAATTCATCTATCTGTATAGGAGAGAACAGAGGGAAACCTAAATATAAAAACTGCTACTGTACACGAACGCTTCAACCTAGAAGAACTAAATTTGGTGAGCCAAGTGGGATTTGTGCACTGATCATTAGCAACAAGTATCATCAAGATTGGGTGAAAAAATATTTGCTGGTATTTCGGAAACTCGTTATTTCTTAGAAGCTTGGCAACCCCTCTCAATGAAAGTGCTTTTCCACAGTCTGTGTATAGGGCTACTTGAAGAGGAAACAAACTGTAGAGACAAAACTGAGAACTCCTTTATTTTGTCAAGTTTCAAGGAGCTACTACAAAGCATGTTAGATTTAGAGTTCCAAATTCATCTATCTATATAGGAGAGAAGAGAGGGAAACCTAAATATAAAAACTGGTACTGTAGATGAACGCTTCAACATAGAAGAACAAAATTTGGTAAGCCAAGTGGGATTTGTGTGCTGATCATTACCACCAAGTATCATCAAGTTTGGGTGAAAAAATATTTGCTGGTATTTCAAAACTCGATATTTCTTAGAAGCTTTGCAAACCATCTCAATGAAAGTGCTTTTCCACAGTCTGTTCCTAGGGCTACTTGAAGAGGAAACAAACCAGAGAGACAAAACTGAGAACTCCTTTATTTTGTCAAGTTTCAAAAAGCTACTACAAACCATGTTGGATTTAGAGTTCCAAATTCATCTATCTGTATAGGAGAGAACAGAGGGAAACCTAAATATAAAAACTGCTACTGTACACGAACGCTTCAACCTAGAAGAACTAAATTTGGTGAGACAAGTGGGATTTGTGTACTGATCATTAGCAACAATTATCATCAAGATTGGGGGAAAAAATATTTGCTGGTATTTCGGAAACTCGTTATTTCTTAGAAGCTTGGCAACCCCTCTCAATGAAAGTGCTTTTCCACAGTCTGTGCCTTGGGCTACTTGAAGAGGAAACAAACCATAGAGACAAAACTGAGAACTCCTTTATTTTGTCAAGTTTCAAGGAGCTACTACAAAGCATGTTGGATTTAGAGTTCCAAATTCATCTATCTATATAGGAGAGAACAGAGAGAAACCTAAATATAAAAACTGCTACTGTACACGAACGCTTCAACCTTGAAGAACTAAATTCAGTGAGCCAAGTGGGATTTGTGTACTGATCATTACCACCAAGTATCATCAAGATTGGGTGAAAAAATATTTGCTGGTATTTCGGAAATTCGCTTTTTTCTTAGAAGATTGGCAACCCCTCTCAATGAAAGTGCTTTTCCACAGTCTGTGCCTAGGGCTACTTGAAGAGGAAACAAACCATAGAGACAAATCTGAGAACTCCTTTATTTTGTCAAGTTTCAAAGAGCTACTACAAACCATGTTGGATTTAGAGTTCCAAATTCATCTACCTATATATGAGAGAACAGAGAGAAACCTAAATATAAAAACTGCTACTGTAGACGAACGCTTCAACCTAGAAGAACAAAATTTGGAGAGGCAAGTGGGATTTGTGTACTGATCACTACCACCATGTATCATCAAGATTGGGTGAAGAAATATTTGCTGGTATTTCGGAAACGCGTTATTTCTTAGAAGCTTGGCAACCCATCTCAATGAAAGTGCTTTCCACAGTCTGTGCCTAGGGCTACTTGAAGAGGAAACAATCCATAGAGACAAAACTGAGAACTCCTTTATTTTGTCAAGTTTCAAAGAGCTACTACAAACCATGTTGGATTTAGAGTTCCAAATTCATCTATCTATATAAGAGAGAACAGAGTGAAACCTAAATATAAAAACTGCTACTGTAGACGAACGCTTCAACGTAGAAGAACAAAATTTGGTGAGCCAAGTGGGATTTGTGTACTGAACATGACCACCAAGTATCATCAAGATTGGGTGAAAAAATATTTGCTGGTATTTCGGAAACTCGTTATTTCTTAGAAGCTTGGCAACCCCTCTCAATGAAAGTGCTTTTCCACAGTCTGTGCCTAGGGCTACTTGAAGAGGAAACAAACCATAGAGACAAATCTGAGAACTCCTTTATTTTGTCAAGTTTCAAAGAGCTACTACAAACCATGTTGGATTTAGAGTTCCAAATTCATCTAACTATATAGGAGAGAACAGAGAGAAACCTAAATATAAAAACTGCTACTGTACACGAACGCTTCAACCTAGAAGAACAAAATTGGTGAGGCAAGTGGGATTTGTGTACTGATCACTACCACCAAGTATCATCAAGATTGGGTGAAGAAATATTTGCTGGTATTTCGGAAACTCGTTATTTCTTAGAAGCTAGGCAACCAATCTCAATGAAAGTGCTTTCCACAGTCTGTGCCTAGGGCTACTTGAAGAGGAAACAAACCATAGAGACAAAACTGAGAACTCCTTTATTTTGTCAAGTTTCAAAGAGCTACTACAAACCATGTTGGATTTAGAGTTCCAAATTCATCTATCTATATAGGAGAGAACAGAGGGAAACCTAAATATAAAAACTGCTACTGTACAGGAATGCTTCATCCTAGAAGAACAAAAATTGGTTAGCCAAGTGGGATTTGTGTGCTGATCATTACCACCAAGTATCATCAAGTTTGGGTGAAAAAATATTTGCTGGTATTTCGGAATCTCGATATTTCTTAGAAGCTTGGCAAACCATCTCAATGAAAGTGCTTTTCCACAGTCTGTTCCTAGGGCTACTTGAAGAGGAAACAAACCAGAGCGACAAAACTGAGAACTCCTTTATTTTGTCAAGTTTCAAAGAGCTACTACAAACCATGTTTGATTTAGAGTTATAAATTCATCTCTCTGTATAGGAGAGAACAGAGGGAAACCTAAATATAAAAACTGCTACTGTACACGAACGCTTCAACCTAGAAGAACAAAATTTGGTGAGCCAAGTGGGATTTGTGTACTGATCATGACCACCAAGTATCATCAAGATTGGGTGAAAAAATATTTGCTGGTATATCGGAAACTCGTTATTTCTTAGAAGCTTGGCAACCCCTCTCAATGAAAGTGCTTTTCCACAGTCTGTGCCTAGGGCTACTTGAAGAGGAAACAAACCATAGAGACAAATCTGAGAACTCCTTTATTTTGTCAAGTTTCAAAGAGCTAATACAAACCATGTTGGATTTAGTGTTCCAAATTCATCTATCTATATTGGAGAGAACAGAGAGAAACCTAAATATAAAAACTGCTACTGTACACGAACGCTTCAACCTTGAAGAACTAAATTCAGTGAGCCAAGTGGGATTTGTGTACTGATCATTACCACCAAGTATCATCAAGATTGGGTGAAAAAATATTTGCTGGTATTTCGGAAATTCGCTTTTTTCTTAGAAGATTGGCAACCCCTCTCAATGAAAGTGCTTTTCCACAGTCTGTGCCTAGGGCTACTTGAAGAGGAAACAAACCATAGAGACAAATCTGAGAACTCCTTTATTTTGTCAAGTTTCAACACGCTACTACAAACCATGTTGGATTTAGAGTTCCAAATTCATCTATCTATATAGGAGAGAACAGAGGGTAACCTAAATATAAAAACTCCTACTGTACATGAACGCTTCAACCTAGAAGAACTAAATTTGGTGAGCCAAGTGGGTTTTGTGTACTGATCATTACCACCAAGTATCAACAAGATTGTGTGAAAAAAATATTTGCTGGTATTTCGGAAACTCGTTATTTCTTAGAAGCTTGGCAACCCATCTCAATGAAAGTGCTTTCCACAGTCTCTGCCTAGGGCTACTTGAAGAGAAACAATCCATAGAGACAAAACTGAGAACTCCTTTATTTGGTCAAGTTTCAAAGAGCTGCTACAAACCATGTTGGATTTAGAGTTCCAAATTGATCTATTTATGGGAGAGAACAGAGGGAAACCTAAATATAAAAACTGCTACTGTAGACGAACGCTTCAACCTAGAAGAACAAAATTGGCTGAGCCAAGTGGGATATGTGTACTGATCATTACCACCAAGTATCATCAAGATTGGGTCAAAAAATATTTGCTGGTATTTCGGAAACTCGTTATTTCTTGGAAGCTTGGCAACCCCTCTAAATGAAAATGCTTTTCCACAGTCTGTGCCTAGGGCTACTTGAAGAGGAAACAAACCATAGAGACAAATCTGAGAACTCCTTTATTTTGTCAAGTTTCAAAGAGCTACTACAAACCATGTTGGATTTAGAGTTCCAAATTCATCTACCTATATATGAGAGAACAGAGAGAAACCTAAATATAAAAACTGCTACTGTAGACGAACGCTTCAACCTAGAAGAACAAAATTTGGTGAGGCAAGTGGGATTTGTGTACTGATCACTACCACCAAGTATCATCAAGATTGGGTGAAGAAATATTTGCTGGTATTTCGGAAACTCGTTATTTCTTAGAAGCTAGGCAACCAATCTCAATGAAAGTGCTTTCCACAGTCTGTGCCTAGGGCTACTTGAAGAGGAAACAAAGCATAGAGACAAATCTGAGAACTCCTTTATTTTGTCAAGTTTCAACAAGCTACTACAAACCATGTTGCTTTTAGAGTTCCAAATTCATCTATCTATATAGGAGAGAACAGAGGGTAACCTAAATATAAAAACTGCTACTGTACATGAACGCTTCAACCTAGAAGAACTAAATTTGGTGAGCCAATTGGGTTTTGTGTACTGATCATTACCACCAAGTATCAACAAGATTGTGTGAAAAAAATATTTGCTGGTATTTCGGAAACTCGTTATTTCTTAGAAGCTTGGCAACCCATCTCAATGAAAGTGCTTTCCACAGTCTCTGCCTAGGGCTACTTGAAGAGAAACAATCCATAGAGACAAAACTGAGAACTCCTTTATTTTGTCAAGTTTCAAAGAGCTGCTACAAACAATGTTGGATTTAGAGTTCCAAATTGATCTATTTATGGGAGAGAACAGAGTGAAACCTAAATATTAAAACTGCTACTGTAGACGAACGCTTCAACCTAGAAGAACAAAATGTGGTGAGCCAATTGGGATTTGTGTACTGATCATTACCACCAAGTATCATCAAGATTGGGTGAAGAAATATTTGCTGGTATTTCGGAAACTCGTTATTTCTTAGAAGCTAGGCAACCAATCTCAATGAAAGTCATTTCCACAGTCTGTGCCTAGGGCTACTTGAAGAGGAAACAAACCATAGAGACAAAACTGAGAACTCCTTTATTTTATCAAGTTTCAAAGAGCTACTACAAACCATGTTGGATTTAGAGTTCCAAATTCATCTATCTATATAGGAGAGAACAGAGGGAAACCTAAATATAAAAACTGCTACTGTACACGAATGCTTCATCCTAGATGAACAAAAATTGGTTAGCCAAGTGGGATTTGTGTGCTGATCATTAGCACCAAGTATCATCAAGTTTGGGTGAAAAAATATTTGCTGGTATTTCAAATCTCGATATTTCTTAGAAGCTTTGCAAACCATCTCAATGAAAGTGCTTTTCCACAGTCTGATCCTAGGGCTACTTGAAGAGGAAACAAACCAGAGAGACAAAACTGAGAACTCCTTTATTTTGTCAAGTTTCAAAGAGCTACTACAAACCATGTTGGATTTAGAGTTCCAAATTCATCTATCTGTATAGGAGAGAACAGAGGGAAACCTAAATATAAAAACTGCTACTGTACACGAACGCTTCAACCTAGAAGAACTAAATTTGGTGAGACAAGTGGGATTTGTGTACTGATCATTAGCAACAATTATCATCAAGATTGGGTGAAAAAATATTTGCTGGTATTTCGGAAACTCGTTATTTCTTAGAAGCTTGGCAACCCCTCTCAATGAAAGTGCTTTTCCACAGTCTGTGCCTTGGGCTACTTGAAGAGGAAACAAACTATAGAGACAAAACTGAGAACTCCTTTCTTTTGTCAAGTTTCAAGGAGCTACTACAAAGCATGTTGGATTTAGAGTTCCAAATTCATCTATCTATATAGGAGAGAACAGAGAGTAACCTAAATATAAAAACTGCTACTGTAGACGAACGCTTCAACCTAGAATAACAAAATTTGGTGAGCCAAGTGGGATTTGTGTACTGATCATTACCACCAAGTATCAACAAGATTGTGTGAAAAATATTTGCTGGTATTTCGGAAAATCGTTATTTCTTAGAAGCTTGACAACCAATCTCAATGAAAGTGCTTTCCACAGTCTGTGCGTAGGGCTACTTTAAAAGGAAACAAACCATAGAGAAAAAACTGAGAACTCCTTTATTTTGCCAAGTTTCAAAGAGCTACTACAAACCATTGTGGATTTAGAGTTCCAAATTCATCTATCTATATAGGAGAGAACAGAGGGAAACCTAAATATAAAAACTCCTACTGTACACGAACGCTTCAACCTTGAAGAACTAAATTTGGTGAGCCAAGTGGGATTTGTGTACTGATCATTAGCAGCAAGTATCATCAAGATTGGGTGAAAAAATATTTGCTGGTATTTCGTAAACTCGTTATTTCCTAGAAGCTTGGCAACCCCTCTCAATGAATGTGCTTTTCCACAGTCTGTGCCTAGGGCTACTTGAAGAGGAAACAAACCATAAAGAAAAAACTGAGAACTCCTTTATTTTGTCCATTTTCAAGGAGCTACTACAAACATGTTGGATTTAAAGTTCCAAATTCATCTATCTATATGGGAGAGAACAGAGGGAAACCTAAATATAAAAACTGCTAGTGTACACGAACGCTTCAAACTAGAAGAACTAAATTTGTTGAGCCAAAAAAGATTTGTGTACTGATCATTACCCCCAAGTATCATCAAGATTGGGTGAAAAAATATTTGCTAGTATTTCGGAAACTCGTTATTTCTTAGAAGCTTGGCAACCCATCTCAATGAAAGTGCTTTCCACAGTCTGTGCCTAGGGCTACTTTAAGAGGAAACAAACCATAGAGACAAAACTGAGAACTCCTTTATTTTGTCAAGTTTCAAAGAGCTACTACAAACCATGTTGGATTTAGAGTTACAAATTCATCTACCTATATAGGAGAGAACAGAGAGAAACCTAAATATAAAAACTGCTACTGTAGACGAACGCTTCAACCTAGAAGAACAAAATTTGGTGAGGCAAGTGGGATTTGTGTACTGATCACTAAAACCAAGTATCATCAAGATTGGGTGAGAAAATATTTGCTGGTATTTCAATCTCTATATTTCTTAGAAGCTTGGCAATCCATCTCAATGAAAGTGCTTTTCCACACTCTGGTCCTAGGGCTACTTGAAGAGGAAACAAACCATAGAGACAAAACTGAGAACTCCTTTATTTTGTCAAGTTTCAAAGAGCTACTACAAACCATGTTGGATTTATTGTTCAAAATTCATCTATCTGTATAGGAGAGAACAGAGGGAAACCTAAATATAAAAACTGCTACTGTACAAGAACGCTTCAACCTAGAAGAACAAAATTTGGTGAGCCAAGTGGGATTTGTGTACTGATCATTAGCAACAAGTATCATCAAGATTGGGTGAAAAAATATTTGCTGGTATTTCGGAAACTCGTTATTTCTTAGAAGCTTGGCAACCCATCTCAATGAAAGTGCTTTCCACAGTCTCTGCCTAGGGCTACTTGAAGAGAAACAATCCATAGAGACAAAACTGAGAACTCCTTTATTTTGTCAAGTTTCAAAGAGCTGCTACAAACCATGTTGGATTTAGAGTTCCAAATTGATCTATTTATGGGAGAGAACACAGTGAAACCTAAATATTAAAACTGCTACTGTAGACGAACGCTTCAACCTAGAAGAACAAAATGTGGTGAGCCAATTGGGATTTGTGTACTGATCATTACCACCAAGTATCATCAAGATTGGGTGAAAAAATATTTGCTGGTATTTCGGAAACTCGTTATTTCTTAGAAGCTTGGCAACCCATCTCAATGAAAGTGCTTTCCACAGTCTGTGCCTAGGGCTACTTTAAGAGGAAACAAACCATAGAGAGAAAACTGAGAACTCCTTTATTTTGTCAAGTTTCAAAGAGCTACTACAAACCATGTTGGATTTAGAGTTCCAAATTCATCTACCTATATAGGAGAGAACAGAGAGAAACCTAAATATAAAAACTGATACTGTAGACGAACGCTTCAACCTAGAAGAACAAAATTTGGTGAGGCAAGTGGGATTTGTGTACTGATCACTACCACCAAGTATCATCAAGATTGGGTGAAGAAATATTTGCTGGTATTTCGGAAACTCGTTATTTCTTAGAAGCTAGGCAACCAATCTAAATGAAAGTCATTTCCACAGTCTGTGCCTAGGGCTACTTGAAGAGGAAACAAACCATAGAGACAAAACTGAGAACTCCTTTATTTTATCAAGTTTCAAAGAGCTACTACAAACCATGTTGGATTTAGAGTTCCAAATTCATCTATCTATATAGGAGAGAACAGAGGGAAACCTAAATATAAAAACTGCTACTGTACACGAATGCTTCATTCTAGATGAACAAAAATTGGTTAGGCAAGTGGGATTTGTGTGCGGATAATTACCACCAAGTATCATCAAGTTTGGGTGAAAAAATATTTGCTGGTATTTCAATCTCGATATTTCTTAGAAGCTTGGAAATCCATCTCAATGAAAGTGCTTTCCACAGTCTGTGCCTAGGGCTCCTTGAAGAGGAAACAAACCATAGAGACAAATCTGAGAACTCCTTTATTTTGTCAAGTTTCAAAGAGCTACTACAAACCATGTTGGATTTAGAGTTCCAAATTCATCTATCTATATAGGAGAGAACAGAGAGAAACCTAAATATAAAAACTGTTACTGTAGACGAACGCTTCAACCTAGAATAACAAAATTTGGTGAGCCAAGTGGGATTTGTGTACTGATCATTACCACCAAGTATCAACAAGATTGTGTAAAAAATATTTGCTGGTATTTCGGAAACTCCTTATTTCTTAGAAGCTCGACAACCCATCTCAATGAAAGTGCTTTCCACAGTCTGTGCCTAGGGCTACTTTAAAAGGAAACAAACCATAGAGACAAAACTGAGAACTCCTTTATTTTGCCAAGTTTCAAAGAGCTACTAAAACCATGTTGGATTTAGAGTTCCAAATTCATCTATCTATATAGGAGAGAACAGAGAGAAACCTAAATATAAAAACTGCTACTGTACAAGAACGCTTCAACCTTGAAGAACTAAATTCAGTGAGCCAAGTGGGATTTGTGTACTGATCATTACCACCAAGTATCATCAAGATTGGGTGAAAAAATATTTGCTGGTATTTCGGAAATTCGTTATTTCTTAGAAGATTGGCAACCCCTCTCAATGAAAGTGCTTTTCCACAGTCTGTGCTAGGGCTACTTTAAGAGGAAAGAAACCATAGAGACAAAACTGAGAACTCCTTTATTTTGTCAAGTTTCAAAGAGCTAGTACAAACCATGTTGGATTTAGAGTTCCAAATTCATCTACCAATATAGGAGAGAACAGAGAGAAACCTAAATATAAAAACTGCTACTGTAGACGAACGCTTCAACCTAGAAGAACAAAATTTGGTGAGGCAAGTGGGATTTGTGTACTGATCACGAAAACCAAGTATCATCAAGATTGGGTGAGAAAATATTTGCTGGTATTTCAATCTCTATATTTCTTAGAAGTTTGGCAATCCATCTCAATGAAAGTGCTTTTCCACACTCTGTTCCTAGGGCTACTTGAAGAGGAAACAAACCATAGAGACAAAACTGAGAACTCCTTTATTTTGTCAAGTTTCAAAGAGCTACTACAAACCATGTTGGATTTATTGTTCAAAATTCATCTATCTGTATAGGAGAGAACAGAGGGAAACCTAAATATAAAAACTGCTACTGTACACGAACGCTTCAACCTAGAAGAACAAAATTTGGTGAGCCAAGTGGGATTTGTGTACTGATCATTAGCAACAAGTATCATCAACATTGGGTGAAAATATATTTGCTGGTATTTCGGAAACTCGTTATTTCTTAGAAGCTTGGCAACCCCTCTCAATGAAAGTGCTTTTCCACAGTCTGTGCCTAGGGCTACTTGAAGAGGAAACAAACTATAGAGACAAAACTGAGAACTCCTTTATTTTTGTCAAGTTTCAAGGAGCTACTACAAAGCATGTTGGATTTAGAGTTCCAAATTCATCTTTCTATATAGGTGAGAACAGAGGGAAACCTAAATATAAAAACTGCTACTGTAGATGAACGCTTCAACATAGAAGAACAAAATTTGGTAAGCCAAGTGGGATTTGTGTACTGATCATTACCACCAAGTATCATCAAGATTGGGTGAAAAAATATTTGCTGGTATTTCGGAAACTCGTTATTTCTTAGAAGCTTGGCAACCCATCTCAATGAAAGTGCTTTCCACAGTCTGTGCCCTAGGGCTACTTTAAGAGAAAACAAACCATAGAGAGAAAACTGAGAACTCCTTTATTTTGTCAAGTTTCAAAGAGCTACTACAAACCATGTTGGATTTAGAGTTCCAAATTCATCTACCTATATAGGAGAGAACAGAGAGAAACCTAAATATAAAAACTGCTACTGTAGACGAACGCTTCAACCTAGAATAACAAAATTTGAAGAGCCAAGTGGAATTTGTGTACTGATCATTACCACCAAGTATCTACAAGATTGTGTGAAAAATATTTGCTGGTATTTCGGAAACTCGTTATTTCTTTAGAAGTATGGCAACCCATCTCAATGAAAGTGCTTTCCACAGTCTGTGCCTAGGGATATTTTAAAAGGAAACAAACCATAGAGACAAAACTGAGAACTCCTTTATTTTGCCAAGTTTCAAAGAGCTACTAAAACCATGTTGGATTTAGAGTTCCAAATTCATCTATCTATATAGGAGAGAACAGAGAGAACCTAAATATAAAAACTGCTACTGTACACGAACGCTTCAACCTTGAAGAACTAAATTCAGTGAGCCAAGTGGGATTTGTGTACTGATCATTACCACCAAGTATCAACAAGATTGTGTGAAAAAAATATTTGCTGGTATTTCGGAAACTCGTTATTTCTTAGAAGCTTGGCAACCCATCTCAATGAAAGTGCTTTCCACAGTCTCTGCCTAGGGCTACTTGAAGAGAAACAATCCATAGAGACAAAACTGAGAACTCCTTTATTTTGTCAAGTTTCAAAGAGCTGCTACAAACCATGTTGGATTTAGAGTTCCAAATTGATCTATTTATGGGAGAGAACAGAGTGAAACCTAAATATTAAAACTGCTACTGTAGACGAACGCTTCAACCTAGAAGAACAAAATGTGGTGAGCCAATTGGGATTTGTGTACTGATCATTACCACCAAGTATCATCAAGATTGGGTGAAAAAATATTTGCTGGTATTTCGGAAACTCGTTATTTCTTAGAAGCTTGGCAACCCATCTCAATGAAAGTGCTTTCCACAGTCTGTGCCTAGGGCTACTTTAAGAGAAAACAAACCATAGAGAGAAAACTGAGAACTCCTTTATTTTGTCAAGTTTCAAAGAGCTACTACAAACCATGTTGGATTTAGAGTTCCAAATTCATCTACCTATATAGGAGAGAACAGAGAGAAACCTAAATATAAAAACTGCTACTGTAGACGAATGCTTCATCCTAGATGAACAAAAATTGGTTAGGCAAGTGGGATTTGTGTGCGGATAATTACCACCAAGTATCATCAAGTTTGGGTGAAAAAATATTTGCTGGTATTTCAATCTCGATATTTCTTAGAAGCTTGGAAATCCATCTCAATGAAAGTGCTTTCCACAGTCTGTGCCTAGGGCTCCTTGAAGAGGAAACAAACCATAGAGACAAATCTGAGAACTCCTTTATTTTGTCAAGTTTCAAAGAGCTACTACAAACCATGTTGGATTTAGTGTTCCAAATTCATCTATCTATATAGGAGAGAACAGAGAGAAACCTAAATATAAAAACTGTTACTGTAGACGAACGCTTCAACCTAGAATAACAAAATTTGGTGAGCCAAGTGGGATTTGTGTACTGATCATTACCACCAAGTATCAACAAGATTGTGTGAAAAATATTTGCTGGTATTTCGGAAAATCCTTATTTCTTAGAAGCTCGACAACCCATCTCAATGAAAGTGCTTTCCACAGTCTGTGCCTAGGGCTACTTTAAAAGGAAACAAACCATAGAGACAAAACTGAGAACTCCTTTATTTTGTCAAGTTTCAAAGAGCTACTAAAACCATGTTGGATTTAGAGTTCCAAATTCATCTATCTATATAGGAGAGAACAGAGAGAAACCTAAATATAAAAACTGCTACTGTACACGAACGCTTCAACCTTGAAGAACTAAATTCAGTGAGCCAAGTGGGATTTGTGTACTGATCATTACCACCAAGTATCATCAAGATTGGGTGAAAAAATATTTGCTGGTTTTCGGAAATTCGTTATTTCTTAGAAGATTGGCAACCCCTCTCAATGAAAGTGCTTTTCCACAGTCTGTGCCTAGGGCTACTTGAAGAGAAAACAAACCATAGAGAAAAAACTGAGAACTCCTTTATTTTGTCAAGTTTCAACACGCTACTACAAACCATGTTGGATTTAGAGTTCCAAATTCATCTATCTATATAGGAGAGAACAGAGGGTAACCTAAATATAAAAACTGCTACTGTACATGAACGCTTCAACCTAGAAGAACTAAATTTGGTTAGCCAAGTGGGTTTTGTGTACTGATCATTACCACCAAGTATCAACAAGATTGTGTGAAAAAAATATTTGCTGGTATTTCGGAAACTCGTTATTTCTTAGAAGCTTGGCAACCCATCTCAATGAAAGTGCTTTCCACAGTCTCTGCCTAGGGCTACTTGAAGAGAAACAATCCATAGAGACAAAACTGAGAACTCCTTTATTTTGTCAAGTTTCAAAGAGCTGCTACAAACCATGTTGGATTTAGAGTTCCAAATTGATCTATTTATGGGAGAGAACAGTGGGAAACCTAAATATAAAAACTGCTACTGTAGACGAACGCTTCAACCTAGAAGAACAAAATTTGGTGAGCCAAGTGGGATTTGTGTACTGATCATTACCACCAAGTATCATCAAGATTGGGTCAAAAAATATTAGCTGGTATTTCGGAAAATCGTTATTTCTTAGAAGCTTGGCAACACCTCTCAATGAAAGTGCTTTTCCACAGTCTGTGCCTAGGGCAACTTGAAGAGGAAACAAACCACAGAGACAAATCTGAGAACTCCTTTATTTTGTCAACTTTCAAAGAGCTACTAGAAACCATGTTGGATTTAGAGTTCCAAATTCATCTACCTATATAGGAGAGAACAGAGAGAAACCTAAATATAAAAACTGCTACTGTAGACGAACGCTTCAACCTAGAAGAACAAAATTTGGTGAGGCAAGTGGGATTTGTGTACTGATCACTACCACCAAGTTTCATCAAGATTGGGTGAAGAAATATTTGCTGGTATTTCAGAAACTCGTTATTTCTTAGAAGCTAAGCAACCAATCTCAATGAAAGTGCTTTCCACAGTCTGTGCCTAGGGCTACTTGAAGAGGAAACAAACCATAGAGACAAAACTGAGAACTCCTTTATTTTGTCAAGTTTCAAAGAGCTACTACAAACCATGTTGGATTTAGAGTTCCAAATTCATCTATCTATATAGGAGAGAACAGAGGGAAACCTAAATATAAAAACTGCTACTGTACACGAATGCTTCATCCTAGATGAACAAAAATTGGTTAGCCAAGTGGGATTTGTGCGCTGATAATTACCACCAAGTAGCATCAAGTTTGGGTGAAAAAATATTTGCTGGTATTTCAATCTCGATATTTCTTAGAAGCTTGGCAAACCATCTCAATGAAAGTGCTTTTCCACTGTCTGTTCCTAGGGCTACTTGAAGAGGAAACAAACCAGAGAGACAAAACTGAGAACTCCTTTATTTTGTCAAGTTTCAAAGAGCTACTACAAACCATGTTGGATTTAGAGTTCCAAATTCATCTATGTGTATAGGATAGAACAGAGGGAAACCTAAATATAAAAACTGCTACTGTACACGAACGCTTCAACCTAGAAGAACTAAATTTGGTGAGCCAAGTGGGATTTGTGTACTGATCAATAGCAACAAGTATCATCAAGATTGGGTGAAAAAATATTTGCTGGTATTTCGGAAACTCATTATTTCTTAGAAGCTTGGCAACCCCTCTCAATGAAAGTGCTTTTCCACAGTCTGTGCCTAGGGCTACTTGAAGAGGAAACAAACTATAGAGACAAAACTGAGAACTCATTTATTTTGCCAAGTTTCAAAAAGCTACTACAAACCATGTTGGATTTAGAGTTCCAAATTCATCTATCTATATAGGAGAGAACAGAGGGAAACCTAAATATAAAAACTGCTACTGTAGACGAACGCTTCAACCTAGAAGAACAAAATTTGGTGAGGCAAGTGGGATTTGTGTACTGATCATTAGCAGCGAGTATCATCAAGATTGGGTGAAAAAATATTTGCTGGTATTTCGGAAACTCGTTATTTCTTAGAAGCTTGGCAACCCCTCTCAATGAAAGTGCTTTTCCACAGTCTGTGCCTAGGGCTACTTGAAGAGGAAACAAACCATACAGCCAAAACTGAGAACTCCTTTATTTTGTCAAGTTTCAAGGAGCTACTACAAACCATGTTGGATTTAGAGTTCCAAATTCATCTATCTATATAGGAGAGAACAGAGAGAAACCTAAATATAAAAACTGCTACTGTAGACGAACGCTTCAACCTAGATGAACAAAATTTGGTGAGCCAAGTGGGATTTGTGTACTGATCATTACCACCAAGTATCAACAAGATTGTGTGAAAAAATATTTGCTGGTATTTCGGAAACTCGTTATTTCTTAGAAGCTTGACATCCCATCTCAATGAAAGTGCTTTCCACAGTCTGTGCCTAGGGCTACTTGAAGTGTAAACAAACCGTAGAGACAAAACTGAGAACTCCTTTATTTTGTCAAGTTTCAAGGAGCTACTACAAAGCATGTTGGATTTAGAGTTCCAAATTCATCTTTCTATATAGGTGAGAACAGAGGGAAACCTAAATATAAAAACTGCTACTGTAGATGAACGCTTCAACATAGAAGAACAAAATTTGGTAAGCCAAGTGGGATTTGTGTACTGATCATTACCACCAAGTATCATCAAGATTGGGTGAAAAAATATTTGCTGGTATTTCGGAAACTCGTTATTTCTTAGAAGCTTGGCAACCCATCTCAATGAAAGTGCTTTCCACAGTCTGTGCCTAGGGCTACTTTAAGAGAAAACAAACCATAGAGAGAAAACTGAGAACTCCTTTATTTTGTCAAGTTTCAAAGAGCTACTACAAACCATGTTGGATTTAGAGTTCCAAATTCATCTACCTATATAGGAGAGAACAGAGAGAAACCTAAATATAAAAACTGCTACTGTAGACGAACGCTTCAACCTAGAATAACAAAATTTGAAGAGCCAAGTGGAATTTGTGTACTGATCATTACCACCAAGTATCTACAAGATTGTGTGAAAAATATTTGCTGGTATTTCGGAAACTCGTTATTTCTTAGAAGTATGGCAACCCATCTCAATGAAAGTGCTTTCCACAGTCTGTGCCTAGGGATATTTTAAAAGGAAACAAACCATAGAGACAAAACTGAGAACTCCTTTATTTTGCCAAGTTTCAAAGAGCTACTAAAACCATGTTGGATTTAGAGTTCCAAATTCATCTATCTATATAGGAGAGAACAGAGAGAAACCTAAATATAAAAACTGCTACTGTACACGAACGCTTCAACCTTGAAGAACTAAATTCAGTGAGCCAAGTGGGATTTGTGTACTGATCATTACCACCAAGTATCAACAAGATTGTGTGAAAAAAATATTTGCTGGTATTTCGGAAACTCGTTATTTCTTAGAAGCTTGGCAACCCATCTCAATGAAAGTGCTTTCCACAGTCTCTGCCTAGGGCTACTTGAAGAGAAACAATCCATAGAGACAAAACTGAGAACTCCTTTATTTTGTCAAGTTTCAAAGAGCTGCTACAAACCATGTTGGATTTAGAGTTCCAAATTGATCTATTTATGGGAGAGAACAGAGTGAAACCTAAATATTAAAACTGCTACTGTAGACGAACGCTTCAACCTAGAAGAACAAAATGTGGTGAGCCAATTGGGATTTGTGTACTGATCATTACCACCAAGTATCATCAAGATTGGGTGAAAAAATATTTGCTGGTATTTCGGAAACTCGTTATTTCTTAGAAGCTTGGCAACCCATCTCAATGAAAGTGCTTTCCACAGTCTGTGCCTAGGGCTACTTTAAGAGAAAACAAACCATAGAGAGAAAACTGAGAACTCCTTTATTTTGTCAAGTTTCAAAGAGCTACTACAAACCATGTTGGATTTAGAGTTCCAAATTCATCTACCTATATAGGAGAGAACAGAGAGAAACCTAAATATAAAAACTGCTACTGTAGACGAATGCTTCATCCTAGATGAACAAAAATTGGTTAGGCAAGTGGGATTTGTGTGCGGATAATTACCACCAAGTATCATCAAGTTTGGGTGAAAAAATATTTGCTGGTATTTCAATCTCGATATTTCTTAGAAGCTTGGAAATCCATCTCAATGAAAGTGCTTTCCACAGTCTGTGCCTAGGGCTCCTTGAAGAGGAAACAAACCATAGAGACAAATCTGAGAACTCCTTTATTTTGTCAAGTTTCAAAGAGCTACTACAAACCATGTTGGATTTAGTGTTCCAAATTCATCTATCTATATAGGAGAGAACAGAGAGAAACCTAAATATAAAAACTGTTACTGTAGACGAACGCTTCAACCTAGAATAACAAAATTTGGTGAGCCAAGTGGGATTTGTGTACTGATCATTACCACCAAGTATCAACAAGATTGTGTGAAAAATATTTGCTGGTATTTCGGAAAATCCTTATTTCTTAGAAGCTCGACAACCCATCTCAATGAAAGTGCTTTCCACAGTCTGTGCCTAGGGCTACTTTAAAAGGAAACAAACCATAGAGACAAAACTGAGAACTCCTTTATTTTGCCAAGTTTCAAAGAGCTACTAAAACCATGTTGGATTTAGAGTTCCAAATTCATCTATCTATATAGGAGAGAACAGAGAGAAACCTAAATATAAAAACTGCTACTGTACACGAACGCTTCAACCTTGAAGAACTAAATTCAGTGAGCCAAGTGGGATTTGTGTACTGATCATTACCACCAAGTATCATCAAGATTGGGTGAAAAAATATTTGCTGGTTTTCGGAAATTCGTTATTTCTTAGAAGATTGGCAACCCCTCTCAATGAAAGTGCTTTTCCACAGTCTGTGCCTAGGGCTACTTGAAGAGAAAACAAACCATAGAGAAAAAACTGAGAACTCCTTTATTTTGTCAAGTTTCAACACGCTACTACAAACCATGTTGGATTTAGAGTTCCAAATTCATCTATCTATATAGGAGAGAACAGAGGGTAACCTAAATATAAAAACTGCTACTGTACATGAACGCTTCAACCTAGAAGAACTAAATTTGGTTAGCCAAGTGGGTTTTGTGTACTGATCATTACCACCAAGTATCAACAAGATTGTGTGAAAAAAATATTTGCTGGTATTTCGGAAACTCGTTATTTCTTAGAAGCTTGGCAACCCATCTCAATGAAAGTGCTTTCCACAGTCTCTGCCTAGGGCTACTTGAAGAGAAACAATCCATAGAGACAAAACTGAGAACTCCTTTATTTTGTCAAGTTTCAAAGAGCTGCTACAAACCATGTTGGATTTAGAGTTCCAAATTGATCTATTTATGGGAGAGAACAGTGGGAAACCTAAATATAAAAACTGCTACTGTAGACGAACGCTTCAACCTAGAAGAACAAAATTTGGTGAGCCAAGTGGGATTTGTGTACTGATCATTACCACCAAGTATCATCAAGATTGGGTGAAAAAATATTTGCTGGTATTTCGGAAACTCGTTATTTCTTAGAAGCTTGGCAACCCATCTCAATGAAAGTGCTTTCCACAGTCTCTGCCTAGGGCTACTTGAAGAGAAACAATCCATAGAGACAAAACTGAGAACTCCTTTATTTTGTCAAGTTTCAAAGAGCTACTACAAACCATGTTGGATTTAGAGTTCCAAATTCATCTATGTGTATAGGATAGAACAGAGGGAAACCTAAATATAAAAACTGCTACTGTACACGAACGCTTCAACCTAGAAGAACTAAATTTGGTGAGCCAAGTGGGATTTGTGTACTGATCAATAGCAACAAGTATCATCAAGATTGGGTGAAAAAATATTTGCTGGTATTTCGGAAACTCATTATTTCTTAGAAGCTTGGCAACCCCTCTCAATGAAAGTGCTTTTCCACAGTCTGTGCCTAGGGCTACTTGAAGAGGAAACAAACTATAGAGACAAAACTGAGAACTCATTTATTTTGCCAAGTTTCAAAAAGCTACTACAAACCATGTTGGATTTAGAGTTCCAAATTCATCTATCTATATAGGAGAGAACAGAGGGAAACCTAAATATAAAAACTGCTACTGTAGACGAACGCTTCAACCTAGAAGAACAAAATTTGGTGAGGCAAGTGGGATTTGTGTACTGATCATTAGCAGCGAGTATCATCAAGATTGGGTGAAAAAATATTTGCTGGTATTTCGGAAACTCGTTATTTCTTAGAAGCTTGGCAACCCCTCTCAATGAAAGTGCTTTTCCACAGTCTGTGCCTAGGGCTACTTGAAGAGGAAACAAACCATACAGCCAAAACTGAGAACTCCTTTATTTTGTCAAGTTTCAAGGAGCTACTACAAACCATGTTGGATTTAGAGTTCCAAATTCATCTATCTATATAGGAGAGAACAGAGAGAAACCTAAATATAAAAACTGCTACTGTAGACGAACGCTTCAACCTAGATGAACAAAATTTGGTGAGCCAAGTGGGATTTGTGTACTGATCATTACCACCAAGTATCAACAAGATTGTGTGAAAAAATATTTGCTGGTATTTCGGAAACTCGTTATTTCTTAGAAGCTTGACATCCCATCTCAATGAAAGTGCTTTCCACAGTCTGTGCCTAGGGCTACTTGAAGTGTAAACAAACCGTAGAGACAAAACTGAGAACTCCTTTATTTTGTCAAGTTTCAAGGAGCTACTACAAAGCATGTTGGATTTAGAGTTCCAAATTCATCTATGTATATAGGAGAGAACAGAGGGAATCCTAAATATAAAAACTGCTACTCTAGACGAACGCTTCAACCTAGAAGAACAAAATTTGGTAAGCCAAGTGGGATTTGTCTACTGATCATTACCACCAAGTATCATCAAGATGGGGTGAAAAAATATTTGCTGGTATTTCGGAAACTCGTTATTTCTTAGAAGATTGGCAACCCCTCTCAATGAAAGTGCTTTTCCACAGTCTGTGCCTAGGGCTATTTGAAGAGGAAACAAACCATAGAGAGAAATATGAGAACTCCTTTATTTTGTCAAGTTTCAACACGCTATTACAAACCATGTTGGATTTAGAGTTCCAAATTCATCTATCTATACAGGAGAGAACAGAGGGAAACCTAAATATAAAAACTGCTACTGTACATGAACGCTTCAACCTAGAAGAACTAAATTTGGTGAGCCAAGTGGGTTTTGTGTACTGATCATTACCACCAAGTATCAACATGATTGTGTGAAAAAATATTTGCTGGTATTTCGGAAACTCGTTATTTCTTAGAAGCTTGGCAACCCATCTCAATAAAAGTGCTTTCCACAGTCTCTGCCTAGGGCTACTTGAAGAGAAACAATCCATAGAGACAAAACTGAGAACTCCTTTATTTTGTCAAGATTCAAAGAGCTGCTACAAACCATGTTGGATTTAGAGTTCCAAATTGATCTATTTATGGGAGAGAACAGAGGGAAACCTAAATATAAAAACTGCTACTGTAGACGAACGCTTCAACCTAGAAGAACAAAATTTGGTGAGCCAAGTGGGATTTGTGTACTGATCATTACCACCAAGTATCATCAAGATTGGGTGAAAAAATATTTGCTGGTATTTCGGAAACTCGTTATTTCTTAGAAGCTTGGCAACCCATCTCAATGAAAGTGCTTTCCACAGTCTGTGCCTAGGGCTACTTTAAGAGGAAACAAACCATAGAGAGAAAACTGAGAACTTTTTTATTTTGTCAAGTTTCAAAGAGCTACTACAAACCATGTTGGATTTAGAGATCCAAATTCATCTATCTATATAGGAGAGAACAGAGGGTAACCTAAATATAAAAACTGCTACTGTAGACGAACGCTTCAACCTAGAAGAACAAAATTTGGTAAGCCAAGTGGGATTTGTGTACTGATCATTACCACCAAGTATCATCAAGATTGGGTCAAAAAATATTTGCTGGTATTTCGGAAACTCGTTATTTCTTAGAAGCTTGGCAACCCATCTCAATGAAAGTGCTTTTCCACAGTCTGTGCCTAGGGCTACTTGAAGAGGAAACAAACCACAGAGACAAATCTGAGAACTCCTTTATTTTGTCAAGTTTCAAAGAGCTACTACAAACCATGTTGGATTTAGAGTTCCAAATTCATCTACCTATATAGGAGAGAACAGAGAGAAACCTAAATATAAAAACTGCTACTGTAGACGAACGCGTCAACCTAGAAGAACAAAATTTGGTGAGCCAAGTGGGATTTGTGTACTGATCATTACCACCAAGTATCATCAAGATTGGGTGAAAAAATATTTGCTGGTATTTCGGAAACTCGTAATTTCTAAGAAGCTTGGCAACCCCTCTCAATGAAAGTGCTTTTCTAGAGTCAGTGCCTAGGGCTACTTGAAGAGGAAACAAACCATAGAGACAAAACTGAGAACTCCTTTATTTTGTCAAGTTTCAAAGAGCTACTACAAACCATGTTGGATTTAGAGTTCCAAATTCATCTATCTGTATAGGAGAGAACAGAGGGAAACCTAAATATAAAAACTGCTACTGTACACGAACGCTTCAACCTAGAAGAACTAAATTTGGTGAGCCAAGTGGGATGTGTGTACTGATGATTAGCAACAAGTATCATCAAGATTGGGTGAAAAAATATTTGCTGGTATTTCGGAAACTCGTTATTTCTTAGAAGCTTGGCAACCCCTCTCAATGAAAGTGCTTTTCCACAGTCTGTGCCTAGGGCTACATGAAGAGGAAAGAAACCATAGAGACAAAACTGAGAACTCCTTTATGTTGTCAAGTTTCAAGGAGCTACTACAAAGCATGTTGGATTTAGATTTCCAAATTCATCTATCTATATAGGAGAGAACTGAGGGAAACCTAAATATAAAAACTGCTGCTGTAGACGAACACTTCAACCTAGAAGAACAAAATTTGGTAAGCCACGTGGGATTTGTGTACTGATCATTACCACCAAGTATCATCAAGATTGGGTGAAAAAATATTTGCTGGTATTTCGGAAACTCGTTATTTCTTAGAAGCTTGGCAACCACTCTAAGTGAAAGTGCTTTTCAACAGTCTGTGCCTAGGGCTACTTGAAGAGGAAACAAACCATAGCGACAAAACTGAGAACTCCTTTATTTTGTCAAGTCAAAGAGCTACTACAAACCACGTTGGATTTAGAGTTCCAAATTCATCTATCTATATAGGAGAGAACAGAGAGAAACCTAAATATAAAAACTGCTACTGTAGACGAACGCTTCAACCTAGAAGAACAAAATTTGGTGAGCCAAGTGGGATTTGTGTACTGATCATTAGCACCAAGTATCATCAAGATTGGGTGAAAAAATATTTTCTGGTATTTCGGAAACTCGTAATTTCTTAGAAGCTTGGCAACCCCTCTCAATGAAAGTGCTTTTCCACAGTCTGTGCCTAGGGCTACTTGAAGAGGAAACAAACCATAGCGACAAAACTGAGAACTCCTTTATTTTGTCAAGTTTCAAAGAGCTACTACAAACTTGTTGGATTTAGAGTTCCAAATTCATCTTTCTATATAGGAGAGAACAGAGGGAAACCTAAATATAAAAACTGCTACTGTAGACGAACGCTTCAACCTAGAAGAACAAAATTTGGTGAGCCAAGTGGGATTTGTGTACTGATCATTAGCACCAAGTATCATCAAGATTAGGTGAAAAAATATTTGCTGGTATTTCGGAAACTCGTTATTTCGTAGACTTGGCAACCCCTCTCAATGAAAGTGCTTTCCAAAGTCTGTGCCTAGGGCTATTTGAAGAGGAAACAAACCATAGAGACAAAACTGAGAACTCCTTTATTTTGTCAAGTTTCAAAGAGCTACTACAAACCATGTTGGATTTAGAGTTCCAAATTTATCTATCTATATGGGAGAGAACAGAGGGAAACCTAAATATAAAAACTGCTAGTGTAGACGAACGCTTCAACCTAGAAGAACAAAATTTGGTGAGCCAAGTGGGATTTCTGTACTGATCATTAGCAACAAGTATCATCAAGATTGGGTGAAAAAATATTTTCTGGTATTTCGGAAACTCGTGATTTCTTAGAAGCTTGGGAACCCCTCTCAATGAAAGTGCTTTTCCACAGTCTGTGCCTAGGGCTACTTGAAGAGGAAACAAACCATAGAGACAAATCTGAGAACT
This sequence comes from Callospermophilus lateralis, assembly GCF_048772815.1. Taxonomy (NCBI): domain Eukaryota; kingdom Metazoa; phylum Chordata; class Mammalia; order Rodentia; family Sciuridae; genus Callospermophilus; species Callospermophilus lateralis. Next base: position 17,517 of record NW_027515766.1, on the reverse strand, counting down.
CCTTTATTTTGTCAAGTTTCAAAGAGCTACTAAAAACCATGTTGGATTTAGAGTTCCAAATTCATCTATCTATATAGGAGAGAACAGAGAGAAACCTAAATATAAAAACTGCTACTGTAGACGAACGCTTCAACCTAGAAGAACAAAATTTGGTGAGCCAAGTGGGATTTGTGTACTGATCATTACCACCAAGTATCAAAAAGATTGTGTGAAAAAATATTTGCTGGTATTTCGGAAACTCGTTATTTCTTGAAGCTTGGCAACCCATCTCAATGAAAGTGCTTTCCACAGTCTGTGCCTAGGGCTACTTGAAGAGGAAACAAACCATAGAGACAAATCTGAGAACTCCTTTATTTTGTCAAGTTTCAAAGAGCTACTACATACCATGTTGGATTTAGAGTTCCAAATTCATCTTTCTATATAGGAGATAACAGAGGGAAACCTAAATATAAAAACTGCTATTGTAGACGAACGCTTCAACCTAGACGAACAAAATTTGGTGAGCCAAGTGGGATTTGTGTACTGATCATTAGCACCAAGTATCATCAAGATTGGGTGAAAAAATATTTGCTGGTATTTCGGAAATTCGTAATTTCTTAGAAGCTTGGCAACCCCTCTCAATGAAAGTGCTTTTCCAGAGTCTGTGCCTAGGGCTACTTGAACATTAAACAAGCCATAGAGACAAAACTGAGAACTCATTTATTTTGTCAAGTTTCAAAGAGCTACTACAAACCATGTTGGATTTAGAGTTCCAAATTCATCTATCTGTATAGGAGAGAACAGAGGGAAACCTAAATATAAAAACTGCTACTGTACACGAACGCTTCAAGCTAGAAAAACAAAATTTGGTGAGCCAACTGGGATTTGTGTACTGATCATTACCACCAAGTATCATCAAGATTGGGTGAAAAAATATTTGCTGGTATTTCGGAAACTCGTTATTTCTTAGAAGATTGGCAACCCATCTCAATGAAAGTGCTTTCCACAATCTGTGCCTAGGGCTACTTGAAGAGGAAACAAACCAAAGAGACAAAACTGAGAACTCCTTTATTTTGTCAAGTTTCAAAGAGCTACTACAAACCATGTTGGATTTAGAGTTCCAAATTCATCTATCTATATAGGAGAGAACAGAGGGAAACCTAAATATAAAAACTGCTACTGTACTCGAATGCTTCATCCTAGATGAACAAAAATTGGTTAGCCAAGTGGGATTTGTGTGCTGATCATTACCACCAAGTATCATCAAGTTTGGGTGAAAAAATATTTGCTGGTATTTCGGAAACTCGATATTTCTTAGAATCTTGGCAACCCATCTCAATGAAAGTGCTTTTCCACAGTCTGTTCCTAGGGCTACATGAAGAGGAAACAAACCAGAGAGACAAAACTGAGAACTCCTTTATTTTGTCAAGTTTCAAAGAGCCTCTACAAACCATGTTGGATTTAGAGTTCCAAATTCATTTATCTGTGTAGGAGAGAACAGAGGGAAACCTAAATATAAAAACTGCTACTGTAGACGAACGCTTCAACCTAGAAGAACAAAATTTGGTAAGCCATGTGGGATTTGTGTACTGATCATTACCACCAAGTATCATCAAGATTGGGTCAAAAAATATTTGCTGGTATTTTGGAAACTCGTTATTTCTTAGAAGCTTGGCAACCCCTCTCAATGAAATTGCTTTTCCACAGTCTGTGCCTAGGGCTACTTGAAGAGGAAACAAACCACAGAGACAAATCTGAGAACTCCTTTATTTTGTCAAGTTTCAAAGAGCTACTACAAACCATGTTGGATTTAGAGTTCCAAATTCATCTACCTATATAGGAGAGAACAGAGAGAAACCTAAATATAAAAACTGCTACTGTAGACGAACGCTTCAACCTAGAAGAACAAAATTTGGTGAGCCAAGTGGGATTTGTGTACTGATCATTACCACCAAGTATCATCAAGATTGGGTGAAAAAATATTTTCTGGTATTTCGGAAACTCGTAATTTTTAAGAAGCTTGGCAACCCCTCTCAATGAAAGTGCTTTTCCACAGTCTGTGCCTAGGGCTACTTGAAGAGGAAACAAACCATAGCGACAAAACTGAGAACTCCTTTATTTTGTCAAGTCAAAGAGCTACTACAAACTTGTTGGATTTAGAGTTCCAAATTCATCTTTCTATATAGGAGAGAACAGAGGGAAACCTAAATATAAAAACTGCTAGTGTAGATGAACGCTTCAACCTAGAAGAAAAAATTTGGTGAGCCAAGTGGGATTTGTGTACTGATCATTAGCACCAAGTATCATCAAGATTGGGTGAAAAAATATTTGCTGATATATCGGAAACTCGTGATTTCTTAGAAGCTTGGCAACCCCTCTCAATGAAAGTGCTTTTCTAGAGTCAGTGCCTAGGGCTAATTGAAGAGGAAACAAACCATAGAGACAAAACTGAGAACTCCTTTATTTTGTCAAGTTTCAAAGAGCTACTACAAACCATGTTGGATTTAGAGTTCCAAATTCATCTATCTGTATAGGAGAGAACAGAGGGAAACCTAAATATAAAAACTGCTACTGTACACGAACACTTCAACCTAGAAGAACAAAATTTGGTAAGCCACGTGGGATTTGTGTACTGATCATTACCACCAAGTATCATCAAGATTGGGTGAAAAAATATTTGCTGGTATTTCGGAAACTCGTTATTTCTTAGAAGCTTGGCAACCACTCTAAGTGAAAGTGCTTTTCCACAGTCTGTGCTTAGGGCTACTTGAAGAGGAAACAAACCATAGTGACAAATCTGAGAACTCCTTTATTTTGTCAAGTTTCAAAGAGCTACTACAAACCATGTTGGATTTAGAGTTCCAAATTCATCTATCTATATAGGAGAGAACAGAGAGAAACCTAAATATAAAAACTGCTACTGTAGACGAACGCTTCAACCTAGAAGAACAAAATTTGGTGAGCCAAGTGGGATTTGTGTACTGATCATTACCACCAAGTATCATCAAGATTGGGTGAAAAAATATTTTCTGGTATTTCGGAAACTCGTAATTTCTTAGAAGCTTGGCAACCCCTCTCAATGAAAGTGCTTTTCCACAGTCTGTGCCTAGGGCTACTTGAAGAGGAAACAAACCATAGCGACAAAACTGAGAACTCCTTTATTTTGTCAAGTCAAAGAGCTACTACAAACTTGTTGGATTTCGAGTTCCAAATTCATCTTTCTATATAGGAGAGAACAGAGGGAAACCTAAATATAAAAACTGCTACTGTAGACGAACGCTTCAACCTAGAAGAACAAAATTTGGTGAGCCAAGTGGGATTTGTGTACTGATCATTAGCACCAAGTATCATCAAGTTTGGGTGAAAAAATATTTGCTGGTATTTCGGAAACTCGATATTTCTTAGAATCTTGGCAACCCATCTCAATGAAAGTGCTTTTCCACAGTCTGTTCCTAGGGCTACATGAAGAGGAAACAAACCATAGCGACAAAACTGAGAACTCCTTTATTTTGTCAAGTTTCCAAGAGCCTCTACAAACCATGTTGGATTTAGAGTTCCAAATTCATTTATCTGTGTAGGAGAGAACAGAGGGAAACCTAAATATAAAAACTGCTACTGTAGACGAACGCTTCAACCTAGAAGAACAAAATTGGTGAGCCAAGTGGGATTTGTGTACTGATCATTACCACCAAGTATCATCAAGATTGGGTGAAAAAATATTTGCTGGTATTTCGGAAACTCGTTATTTCTTAGAAGCTTGGCAACCCCTCTCAATGAAAGTGCTTTTCCACAGTCTGTGCCTAGGGCTACTTGAAGAGCAAACAAACCACAGAGACAAATCTGAGAACTCCTTTATTTTGTCAAGTCAAAGAGCTACTACAAACTTGTTGGATTTAGAGTTCCAAATTCATCTTTCTATATAGGAGAGAACAGAGGGAAACCTAAATATAAAAACTGCTAGTGTAGATGAACGCTTCAACCTAGAAGAAAAAATTTGGTGAGCCAAGTGGGATTTGTGTACTGATCATTAGCACCAAGTATCATCAAGATTGGGTGAAAAAATATTTGCTGATATATCGGAAACTCGTGATTTCTTAGAAGCTTGGCAACCCCTCTCAATGAAAGTGCTTTTCTAGAGTCAGTGCCTAGGGCTAATTGAAGAGGAAACAAACCATAGAGACAAAACTGAGAACTCCTTTATTTTGTCAAGTTTCAAAGAGCTACTACAAACCATGTTGGATTTAGAGTTCCAAATTCATCTATCTGTATAGGAGAGAACAGAGGGAAACCTAAATATAAAAACTGCTACTGTACACGAACACTTCAACCTAGAAGAACAAAATTTGGTAAGCCACGTGGGATTTGTGTACTGATCATTACCACCAAGTATCATCAAGATTGGGTGAAAAAATATTTGCTGGTATTTCGGAAACTCGTTATTTCTTAGAAGCTTGGCAACCACTCTAAGTGAAAGTGCTTTTCCACAGTCTGTGCTTAGGGCTACTTGAAGAGGAAACAAACCATAGTGACAAATCTGAGAACTCCTTTATTTTGTCAAGTTTCAAAGAGCTACTACAAACCATGTTGGATTTAGAGTTCCAAATTCATCTATCTATATAGGAGAGAACAGAGAGAAACCTAAATATAAAAACTGCTACTGTAGACGAACGCTTCAACCTAGAAGAACAAAATTTGGTGAGCCAAGTGGGATTTGTGTACTGATCACTACCACCAAGTATCATCAAGATTGGGTGAAAAAATATTTTCTGGTATTTCGGAAACTCGTAATTTCTTAGAAGCTTGGCAACCCCTCTCAATGAAAGTGCTTTTCCACAGTCTGTGCCTAGGGCTACTTGAAGAGGAAACAAACCATAGCGACAAAACTGAGAACTCCTTTATTTTGTCAAGTCAAAGAGCTACTACAAACTTGTTGGATTTCGAGTTCCAAATTCATCTTTCTATATAGGAGAGAACAGAGGGAAACCTAAATATAAAAACTGCTACTGTAGACGAACGCTTCAACCTAGAAGAACAAAATTTGGTGAGCCAAGTGGGATTTGTGTACTGATCATTAGCACCAAGTATCATCAAGTTTGGGTGAAAAATATTTGCTGGTATTTCGGAAACTCGATATTTCTTAGAATCTTGGCAACCCATCTCAATGAAAGTGCTTTTCCACAGTCTGTTCCTAGGGCTACATGAAGAGGAAACAAACCATAGCGACAAAACTGAGAACTCCTTTATTTTGTCAAGTTTCCAAGAGCCTATACAAACCATGTTGGATTTAGAGTTCCAAATTCATTTATCTGTGTAGGAGAGAACAGAGGGAAACCTAAATATAAAAACTGCTACTGTAGACGAACGCTTCAACCTAGAAGAACAAAATTGGTGAGCCAAGTGGGATTTGTGTACTGATCATTACCACCAAGTATCATCAAGATTGGGTGAAAAATATTTGCTGGTATTTCGGAAACTCGTTATTTCTTAGAAGCTTGGCAACCCCTCTCAATGAAAGTGCTTTTCCACAGTCTGTGCCTAGGGCTACTTGAAGAGCAAACAAACCACAGAGACATATCTGAGAACTCCTTTATTTTGTCAAGTCAAAGAGCTACTACAAACTTGTTGGATTTAGAGTTCCAAATTCATCTTTCTATATAGGAGAGAACAGAGGGAAACCTAAATATAAAAACTGCTACTGTAGACGAACGCTTCAACCTAGAAGAAAAAATTTGGTGATCCAAGTGGGATTTGTGTACTGATCATTAGCACCAAGTATCATCAAGATTGGGTGAAAAAATATTTGCTGATATATCGGAAACTCGTGATTTCTTAGAAGATTGGCAACCCCTCTCAATGAAAGTGCTTTTCTAGAGTCAGTGCCTAGGGCTACTTGAAGAGGAAACAAACCTTAGAGACAAAACTGAGAACTCCTTTATTTTGTCAAGTTTCAAAGAGCTACTACAAACCATGTTGGATTTAGAGTTCCAAATTCATCTATCTGTATAGGAGAGAACAGAGGGAAACCTAAATATAAAAATTGCTACTGTACACGAACGCTTCAACCTAGAAGAACTAAATTTGGTGAGCCAAGTGGGATGTGTGTACTGATGATTAGCAACAAGTATCATCAAGATTGGGTGAAAAAATATTTGCTGGTATTTCGGAAACTCGTTATTTCTTAGAAGCTTGGCAACCCCTCTCAATGAAAGTGCTTTTCCACAGTCTGTGCCTAGGGCTACATGAAGAGGAAACAAACCAGAGAGACAAAACTGAGAACTCCTTTATTTTGTCAAGTTTCAAGGAGCTACTACAAAGCATGTTGGATTTAGATTTCCAAATTCATCTATCTATATAGGAGAGAACTGAGGGAAACCTAAATATAAAAACTGCTACTGTAGACGAACACTTCAACCTAGAAGAACAAAATTTGGTAAGCCACGTGGGATTTGTGTACTGATCATTACCACCAAGTATCATCAAGATTGGGTGAAAAAATATTTGCTGGTATTTCGGAAACTCGTTATTTCTTAGAAGCTTGGCAACCACTCTAAGTGAAAGTGCTTTTCCACAGTCTGTGCTTAGGGCTACTTGAAGAGGAAACAAACCATAGTGACAAATCTGAGAACTCCTTTATTTTGTCAAGTGTCAAAGAGCTACTACAAACCATGTTGGATTTAGAGTTCCAAATTCATCTATCTATATAGGAGAGAACAGAGAGAAACCTAAATATAAAAACTGCTACTGTAGACGAACGCTTCAACCTAGAAGAACAAAATTTGGTGAGCCAAGTGGGATTTGTGTACTGATCATTACCACCAAGTATCATCAAGATTGGGAGAAAAAATATTTTCTGGTATTTCGGAAACTCGTAATTTCTTAGAAGCTTGGCAACCCCTCTCAATGAAAGTGCTTTTCCACAGTCTGTGCCTAGGGCTACTTGAAGAGGAAACAAACCATAGCGACAAAACTGAGAACTCCTTTATTTTGTCAAGTCAAAGAGCTACTACAAACTTGTTGGATTTCGAGTTCCAAATTCATCTTTCTATATAGGAGAGAACAGAGGGAAACCTAAATATAAAAACTGCTACTGTAGACGAACGCTTCAACCTAGAAGAACAAAATTTGGTGAGCCAAGTGGGATTTGTGTACTGATCATTAGCACCAAGTATCATCAAGATTGGGTGAAAAAATATTTTCTGGTATTTCGGAAACTCGTAATTTCTTAGAAGCTTGGCAACCCCTCTCAATGAAAGTGCTTTTCCACAGTCTGTGCCTAGGGCTACTTGAAGAGGAAACAAACCATAGCGACAAAACTGAGAACTCCTTTATTTTGTCAAGTTTCAAAGAGCTACTACAAACTTGTTGGATTTAGAGTTCCAAATTCATCTTTCTATATAGGAGAGAACAGAGGGAAACCTAAATATAAAAACTGCTACTGTAGACGAACGCTTCAACCTAGAAGAACAAAATTTGGTGAGCCAAGTGGGATTTGTGTACTGATCATTAGCACCAAGTATCATCAAGATTAGGTGAAAAAATATTTGCTGGTATTTCGGAAACTCGTTATTTCGTAGACTTGGCAACCCCTCTCAATGAAAGTGCTTTCCAAAATCTGTGCCTAGGGCTATTTGAAGAGGAAACAAACCATAGAGACAAAACTGAGAACTCCTTTATTTTGTCAAGTTTCAAAGAGCTACTACAAACCATGTTGGATTTAGAGTTCCAAATTTATCTATCTATATGGGAGAGAACAGAGGGAAACCTAAATATAAAAACTGCTACTGTAGACGAACGCTTCAACCTAGAAGAACAAAATTTGGTGAGCCAAGTGGGATTTGTGTACTGATCATTACCACCAAGTATCAAAAAGATTGTGTGAAAAAATATTTGCTGGTATTTCGGAAACTCGTTATTTCTTGAAGCTTGGAAACCCATCTCAATGAAAGTGCTTTCCACAGTCTGTGCCTAGGGCTACTTGAAGAGGAAACAAACCATAGAGACAAAACTGAGAACTCCTTTATTTTGTCAAGTTTCAAAGAGCTACTACAAACCATGTTGGATTTAGAGTTCCAAATTCATCTTTCTATATAGGAGAGAACAGAGGTAATCCTAAATATAAAAACTGCTACTGTAGACGAACGCTTCAACCTAGAAGAACAAAATTTGGTGAGCCAAGTGGGATTTGTGTACTGATCATTACCACCAAGTATCAAAAAGATTGTGTGAAAAAATATTTGCTGGTATTTCGGAAACTCGTAATTTCTTAGAAGCTTGGCAACCCCTCTCAATGAAAGTGCTTTCCACAGTCTGTGCCTAGGGCTACTTGAAGAGGAAACAAACCATAGAGACAAATCTGAGAACTCCTTCATTTTGTCAAGTTTCAAAGAGCTACTACAAACCATGTTGGATTTAGAGTTCCAAATTCATCTATCTATATAGGAGAGAACAGAAAGAAACCTAAATATAAACTGCTACTGTAATCGAACGCTTCAACCTAGAAGAACAAAATTTGGTGAGCCAAGTGGGATTTGTGTACTGATCATTACCACCTAGTATCAAAAAAGATTGTGTGAAAAAATATTTGCTGGTATTTCGGAAACTCGTTATTTCTTAGAATCTTGGCAACCCATCTCAATGAAAGTGCTTTCCACAGTCTGTGCCTAGGGCTACTTGAAGAGGAAACAAACCATAGAGACAAAACTGAGAACTCCTTTATTTTGTCAAGTTTCAAAGAGCTACTACAAACCATGTTGGATTTAGAGTTCCAAATTCATCTATCTATATATGAGAGAACAGAGTGAAACCTAAATATAAAAACTGCTACTGTAGATGAACGCTTCAACCTAGAAAGAACAAAATTTGGTGAGCCAAGTGGGATTTATGTACTGATCATTAGCAACAAGTATCATCAAGATTGGGTGAAAAAATATTTGCTGGTATTTCAGAAACTCGTGATTTCTTAGAAGCTTGGGAACCCCTCTCAATGAAAGTGCTTTTCCACAGTCTGTGCCTAGGGCTACTTGAAGAGGAAACAAACCATAGAGACAAATCTGAGAACTCCTTTATTTTGTCAAGTTTCAAAGAGCTACTAAAAACCATGTTGGATTTAGAGTTCCAAATTCATCTATCTATATAGGAGAGAACAGAGAGAAACCTAAATATAAAAACTGCTACTGTAGACGAACGCTTCAACCTAGAAGAACAAAATTTGGTGAGCCAAGTGGGATTTGTGTACTGATCATTACCACCAAGTATCAAAAAGTTTGTGTGAAAAAATATTTGCTGGTATTTCGGAAACTCGTTATTTCTTGAAGCTTGGCAACCCATCTCAATGAAAGTGCTTTCCACAGTCTGTGCCTGGGGCTACTTGAAGAGGAAACAAACTATAGAGACAAATCTGAGAACTCCTTTATTTTGTCAAGTTTCAAAGAGCTACTACAAACCATGTTGGATTTAGAGTTCCAAATTCATCTATCTTTATAGGAGAGAACAGAGGGAAACCTAAATATTAAAACTGCTACAGTACACGAACGCTTCAACCTAGAAAAACAAAATTTGGTGAGCCAACTGGGATTTGTGTACTGATCATTACCACCAAGTATCATCAAGATTGGGTGAAAAAATATTTGCTGGTATTTCTGAAACTCGTTATTTCTTAGAAGATTGGCAACCCATCTCAATGAAAGTGCTTTCCACAATCTGTGCCTAGGGCTACTTGAAGAGGAAACAAACCAAAGAGACAAAACTGAGAACTCCTTTATTTTGTCAAGTTTCAAAGAGCTACTACAAACCATGTTGGATTTAGAGTTCCAAATTCATCTATCTATATAGGAGAGAACAGAGGGAAAACCTAAATATAAAAACTGCTACTGTACTCGAATGCTTCATCCTAGATGAACAAAAATTGGTTAGCCAAGTGGGATTTGTGTGCTGATCATTACCACCATGTATCATCAAGTTTGGGTGAAAAAATATTTGCTGGTATTTCGGAAACTCGATATTTCTTAGAATCTTGGCAACCCATCTCAATGAAAGTGCTTTTCCACAGTCTGTTCCTAGGGCTACTTGAAGAGGAAACAAACCAGAGAGACAAAACTGAGAACTCCTTTATTTTGTCAAGTTTCAAAGAGCCTCTACAAACCATGTTGGATTTAGAGTTCCAAATTCATTTATCTGTGTAGGAGAGAACAGAGGAAAACCTAAATATAAAAACTGCTACTGTACACGAACGCTTCAACCTAGAAGAACAAAATTTGGTGAGCCAAGTGGGATTTGTGTACTGATCATTAGCAACAAGTATCATCAAGATTGGGTGAAAAAATATTTGCTGGTATTTCGGAAACTCGTTATTTCTTAGAAGCTTGGCAACCCCTCTCAATGAAAGTGCTTTTCCACAGTCTGTGCCTAGGGCTACTTGAAGAGGAAACAAACCATAGAGACAAATCTGAGAACTCCTTTATTTTGTCAAGTTTCAAAGAGCTACTACAAACCATGTTGGATTTAGAGTTCCAAATTCATCTATCTATAAAGAGAGAACAGAGAGAAACCTAAATATAAAAACTGCTACTGTAGACGAACGCTTCAACCTAGAAGAACAAAATTTGGTGAGCCAAGTGGGATTTGTGTACTGATCGTTAGCAACAAGTATCAACAAGATTGTGTGAAAAAATATTTGCTGGTTTTCGGAAACTCCTTATTTCTTAGAAGCTTGGCAACCCATTTCAATGAAAGTGCTTTCCACAGTCTGTGCCTAGGTCTACTTGAAGAGGAAACAAACCATAGAGACAAAACTGAGAACTCCTTTATTTTGTCAAGTTTCAAAGAGCTACTACAAACCATGTTGGATTTACATTTCCAAATTCATCTATCTATATAGGAGAGAACAGAGAGAAACCTAAATACAAAAACTGCTACTGTAGACGAACGCTTCAACCTAGAAGAACAAAATTTGGTGAGCCAAGTGGGATTTGTGTACTGATCATTACCACCAAGTATCAAAAAGTTTGTGTGAAAAAATATTTGCTGGTATTTCGGAAACTCGTTATTTCTTGAAGCTTGGCAACCCATCTCAATGAAAGTGCTTTCCACAGTCTGTGCCTGGGGCTACTTGAAGAGGAAACAAACTATAGAGACAAATCTGAGAACTCCTTTATTTTGTCAAGTTTCAAAGAGCTACTACATACCATGTTGGATTTAGAGTTCCAAATTCATCTTTCTATATAGGAGATAACAGAGGGAAACCTAAATATAAAAACTGCTATTGTAGACGAACGCTTCAACCTAGACGAACAAAATTTGGTGAGCCAAGTGGGATTTGTGTACTGATCATTAGCACCAAGTATCATCAAGATTGGGTGAAAAAATATTTGCTGGTATTTCGGAAATTCGTAATTTCTTAGAAGCTTGGCAACCCCTCTCAATGAAAGTGCTTTTCCAGAGTCTGTGCCTAGGGCTACTTGAACAGGAAACAAACCATAGAGACAAAACTGAGAACACCTTTATTTTGTCAAGTTTCAAAGAGCTACTACAAACCATGTTGGATTTAGAGTTCCAAATTCATCTATCTTTATAGGAGAGAACAGAGGGAAACCTAAATATTAAAACTGCTACAGTACACGAACGCTTCAACCTAGAAAAACAAAATTTGGTGAGCCAACTGGGATTTGTGTACTGATCATTACCACCAAGTATCATCAAGATTGGGTGAAAAAATATTTGCTGGTATTTCTGAAACTCGTTATTTCTTAGAAGATTGGCAACCCATCTCAATGAAAGTGCTTTCCACAATCTGTGCCTAGGGCTACTTGAAGAGGAAACAAACCAAAGAGACAAAACTGAGAACTCCTTTATTTTGTCAAGTTTCAAAGAGCTACTACAAACCATGTTGGATTTAGAGTTCCAAATTCATCTATCTATATAGGAGAGAACAGAGGGAAACCTAAATATAAAAACTGCTACTGTACTCGAATGCTTCATCCTAGATGAACAAAAATTGGTTAGCCAAGTGGGATTTGTGTGCTGATCATTACCACCATGTATCATCAAGTTTGGGTGAAAAAATATTTGCTGGTATTTCGGAAACTCGATATTTCTTAGAATCTTGGCAACCCATCTCAATGAAAGTGCTTTTCCACAGTCTGTTCCTAGGGCTACTTGAAGAGGAAACAAACCAGAGAGACAAAACTGAGAACTCCTTTATTTTGTCAAGTTTCAAAGAGCCTCTACAAACCATGTTGGATTTAGAGTTCCAAATTCATTTATCTGTGTAGGAGAGAACAGAGGAAAACCTAAATATAAAAACTGCTACTGTACACGAACGCTTCAACCTAGAAGAACAAAATTTGGTGAGCCAAGTGGGATTTGTGTACTGATCATTAGCAACAAGTATCATCAAGATTGGGTGAAAAAATATTTGCTGGTATTTCGGAAACTCGTTATTTCTTAGAAGCTTGGCAACCCCTCTCAATGAAAGTGCTTTTCCACAGTCTGTGCCTAGGGCTACTTGAAGAGGAAACAAACCATAGAGACAAATCTGAGAACTCCTTTATTTTGTCAAGTTTCAAAGAGCTACTACAAACCATGTTGGATTTAGAGTTCCAAATTCATCTATCTATAAAGAGAGAACAGAGAGAAACCTAAATATAAAAACTGCTACTGTAGACGAACGCTTCAACCTAGAAGAACAAAATTTGGTGAGCCAAGTGGGATTTGTGTACTGATCGTTAGCAACAAGTATCAACAAGATTGTGTGAAAAAATATTTGCTGGTTTTCGGAAACTCCTTATTTCTTAGAAGCTTGGCAACCCATTTCAATGAAAGTGCTTTCCACAGTCTGTGCCTAGGTCTACTTGAAGAGGAAACAAACCATAGAGACAAAACTGAGAACTCCTTTATTTTGTCAAGTTTCAAAGAGCTACTACAAACCATGTTGGATTTACATTTCCAAATTCATCTATCTATATAGGAGAGAACAGAGTGAAACCTAAATATAAAAACTGCTACTTTAGACGAACGCTTCAACCTAGAAGAACAAAATTTGGTGAGCCAAGTGGGATTTGTGTACTGATCATTACCACCAAGCATCATCAAGATTGGGTGAAAAAATATTTGCGGGTACTTCGGAATCTCGTTATTTCTTAGAAGCTTGGCAACCAATCTCAATGAAAGTGCTTTACACAGTCTGTGCCTAGGGCTACGTTAAGAGGAAGCAAACCATAGCGACAAAACTGAGAACTCCTTTATTTTGTCAAGTTTCAGAGAGCTACTACAAACCATGTTGGATTTAGAGTTCCAAATTCATCTATCTATATAGGAGAGAACAGAGGGAAACCTAAATATAAAAACTGCTACTGTACACGGATGCTTCATTCTAGATGAACAAAAATTGGTTAGCCAAGTGGGATTTGTGTGCTGATCATTACCACCAAGTATCATCAAGTTTGGGTGAAAAAATATTTGCTGGTATTTCGGAAACTCGATATTTCTTAGAAGCTTGGCACCCCATCTCAATGAAAGTGCTTTTCCACAGTCTGTACCTAGGGCTACTTGAAGAGGAAACAAACCAGAGAGACAAAACTGAGAACTCCTTTATTTTGTCAAGTTTCAAAGTGCTACTACAAACCATGTTGGATTTAGAGTTCCAAATTCATCTATCTGTGTAGGAGAGAACAGAGGGAAACCTAAATATAAAAACTGCTACTGTAGACGAACGCTTCAACCTAGAAGAACAAAATTTGGTAAGCCAAGTGGGATTTGTGTACTGATCATTACCACGAAGTAACATCAAGATTGGGTGAAAAAATTTTTGCTGGTATTTCGGAAACTCGTTATTTCTTAGAAGCTTGGCAACCCCTCTCAATGAAAGTGCTTTTCCACAGTCTGTTCCTAGGGCTACATGAAGAGGAAACAAACCAGAGAGACAAAACTGAGAACTCCTTTATTTTGTCAAGTTTCAAAGAGCCTCTACAAACCATGTTGGATTTAGAGTTCCAAATTCATCTATCTGTGTAGGAGAGAACAGAGTGAAACCTAAATATAAAAACTGCTACTGTAGACGAACGCTTCAACCTAGAAGAACAAAATTTGGTAAGCCAAGTGGGATTTGTGTACTGATCATTACCACCAAGTATCATCAAGATTGGGTGAAAAAATATTTGCTGGTATTTCGGAAACTCGTAATTTCTTAGAAGCTTGGCAACCCCTCTCAATGAAAGTGCTTTTCCAGAGTCTGTGCCTAGGGCTACTTGAACAGGAAACAAGCCATAGAGACAAAATTGAGAACTCATATATTTTGTCAAGTTTCAAAGAGCTACTATAAACCATGTTGGATTTAGAGTTCCAAATTCATCTATCTGTATAGGAGAGAACAGAGGGAAACCTAAATATAAAAACTGCAACTGTACACGAACGCTTCAACCTAGAAGAACAAAATTTGGTGAGCCAAGTGGGATTTGTGTACTGATCATTACCACCAAGTATCAACAAGATTGTGTGAAAAAATATTTGCTGGTTTTCGGAAACTCCTTGTTTCTTAGAAGCTTGGCAACCCATTTCAATGAAAGTGCTTTCCACAGTCTGTGCCTAGGGCTACTTGAAGAGGAAACAAACCATAGAGACAAAACTGAGAACTTCTTTATTTTGTCAAGTTTCAAAGAGCTACTACAAACCATGTTGGATTTACATTTCCAAATTCATCTATCTATATAGGAGAGAACAGAGTGAAACCTAAATATAAAAACTGCTACTTTAGACGAACGCTTCAACCTAGAAGAACAAAATTTGGTGAGCCAAGTGGGATTTGTGTACTGATCATTACCACCAAGCATCATCAAGATTGGGTGAAAAAATATTTGCGGGTACTTCGGAATCTCGTTATTTCTTAGAAGCTTGGCAACCAATCTCAATGAAAGTGCTTTACACAGTCTGTGCCTAGGGCTACGTTAAGAGGAAGCAAACCATAGCGACAAAACTGAGAACTCCTTTATTTTGTCAAGTTTCAAAGAGCTACTACAAACCATGTTGGATTTAGAGTTCCAAATTCATCTATCTGTATAGGAGAGAACAGAGGGAAACCTAAATATAAAAACTGCAACTGTACACGAACGCTTCAACCTAGAAGAACAAAATTTGGTGAGCCAAGTGGGATTTGTGTACTGATCATTAGCAACAAGTATCATCAAGATTGGGTGAAAAAATATTTGCTGGTATTTCGGAAACTCGTTATTTCTTAGAAGCTTGGCAACCCCTCTCAATGAAAGTGCTTTTCCACAGTCTCTGCCTAGGGCTACTGGAAGAGGAAACAAACCATAGAGACAAAACTGAGAACTCCTTTATTTTGTCAAGTTTCAAAGAGCTACTACAAACCATGTTGGATTTAGAGTTCTAAATTCATCTATCTGTATAGGAGAGAACAGAGGGAAACCTAAATATAAAAAATTCTACTGTACACGAACGCTTCAACCTAGAAGAACAAAATTTGGTGAGCCAAGTGGGATTTGTGTACTGATCATTAGCAACAAGTATCATCAAGATTGGGTGAAAAAATATTTGCTGGTATTTCGGAAACTCGTAATTTCTTAGAAGCTTGGCAACCCATCTCAATGAAAGTGCTTTCCACAGTCTGTGCCTAGGGCTACTTGAAGAGGAAACAAACCATAGAGACAAAACTGAGAACTCCTTTATTTTGTCAAGTTTCAAAGAGCTACTACAAACCATGTTGGATTTACATTTCCAAATTCATCTATCTATATAGGAGAGAACAGAGTGAAACCTAAATATAAAAACTGCTACTTTAGACGAACGCTTCAACCTAGAAGAACAAAATTTGGTGAGCCAAGTGGGATTTGTGTACTGATCATTACCACCAAGCATCATCAATATTGGGTGAAAAAATATTTGCGGGTACTTCGGAATCTCGTTATTTCTTAGAAGCTTGGCAACCAATCTCAATGAAAGTGCTTTACACAGTCTGTGCCTAGGGCTACGTTAAGAGGAAGCAAACCATAGCGACCAAACTGAGAACTCCTTTATTTTGTCAAGTTTCAAAGAGCTACTACAAACCATGTTGGATTTAGAGTTCCAAATTCATCTATCTATATAGGAGAGAACAGAGGGAAACCTAAATATAAAAACTGCTACTGTAGACGAACGCTTCAACCTAGAAGAACAAAATTTGGTGAGCCAAGTGGGATTTGTGTGCTGATCATTACCACCAAGTATCAAAAAGATTGTGTGAAAAAATATTTGCTGGTATTTCGGAAACTCGTTATTTCTTGAAGCTTGGCAACCCATCTCAATGAAAGTGCTTTCCACAGTCTGTGCCTAGGGCTACTTGAAGAGGAAACAAACCATAGAGACAAATCTGAGAACTCCTTTATTTTGTCAAGTTTCAAAGAGCTACTACAAACCATGTTGGATTTAGAGTTCCAAATTCATCTTTCTATATAGGAGAGAACAGAGGGAAACCTAAATATAAAAACTGCTACTGTAGACGAACGCTTCAACCTAGAAGAACAAAATTTGGTGAGCCAAGTGGGATTTGTGTACTGATCATTAGCAACAAATATCATCAAGATT
Source organism: Callospermophilus lateralis (assembly GCF_048772815.1). Taxonomy (NCBI): domain Eukaryota; kingdom Metazoa; phylum Chordata; class Mammalia; order Rodentia; family Sciuridae; genus Callospermophilus; species Callospermophilus lateralis. The sequence goes on along the minus strand of NW_027515766.1, from coordinate 963 downwards.
GGGTGAAAAAATATTTGCTGGTATTTCGGAAACTCGTAATTTCTTAGAAGCTTGGCAACCCCTCTCAATGAAAGTGCTTTTCCAGAGTCTGTGCCTAGGGCTACTTGAACAGGAAACAAACCATAGAGACAAAACTGAGAACTCATTTATTTTGTCAAGTTTCAAAGAGTTACTACAAACCATGTTGGATTTAGAGTTCCATATTCATCTATCTGTATAGGAGAGAACAGAGGAAAACCTAAATATAAAAACTTCTACTGTACACGAACGCTTCAACCTAGAAGAACAAAATTTGGTGAGCCAACTGGGATTTGTGTACTGATCATTACCACCAAGTATCATCAAGATTGGGTGAAAAAATATTTGCTGGTATTTCGGAAACTCGTTATTTCTTAGAAGCTTGGCAACCCCTCTCAATGAAAGTGCTTTTCCACAGTCTGTGCCTAGGGCTACTTGAAGAGGAAACAAACCATAGAGACAAATGTGAGAACTCCTTTATTTTGTCAAGTTTCAAGAGCTACTACAAACCATGTTGGATTTAGAGTTCCAAATTCATCTATCTATATAGGAGAGAACAGAAAGAAACCTAAATATAAACTGCTACTGTAATCGAACGCTTCAACCTAGATGAACAAAATTTGGTGAGCCAAGTGGGATTTGTGTACTGATCATTACCACCAAGTATCAAAAAGATTGTGTGAAAAATATTTGCTGGTATTTCGGAAACTCGTTATTTCTTAGAAGCTTGGCAACCCATCTCAATGAAAGTGCTTTCCACAGTCTGCGCCTAGGGCTACTTGAAGAGGAAACAAACCATAGAGACAAAACTGAGAACTCCTTTATTTTGACAAGTTTCAAAGAGCTACTACAAACCATGTTGGATTTAGAGTTCCAAATTCATCTATCTATATATGAGAGAACAGAGTGAAACCTAAATATAAAAACTGCTACAGTAGACGAACG